>NW_028263299.1:0-139774 GCF_982192425.1 Myodes glareolus
GGTTGAGACTTCATCTTGATAAATTGTTCCTGTTATAAGTATAAAGTGTCCTTTTCCATCTCTTCTGATTGATTTTAGTTTGAAATCAATTTTGTTAGATATTAGGTTAGCCACACCCCTTGTTTCTTAGGTCCATTTGCTTGGAAAACCTTTTTTCAACACTTTTCTCTGAGGTAATGTCTGTCTTTGAGGTTGAGATGTGTTTCTTGTAAACAGCAGAATATTGGATCTTGTTTTCTTATCCATTCTCTTAACCTGTGCCTTTTTATAGGTGAATTGACTTCATTGATATTAAGTGTCATTAATGATCAGTGGTTGTTGAGTTGTGTTGGTGGAGGGTTGTCAGATGCTTGTGTTATTATGGGTATTGTTGGCTTCCTTGGTTTGTGGTTTTCCTTCTAGTATTTTCTGTAAGGCTCAGTTTGTGGCTATGTATTGTCTAAATCTGTTTTTGTCATGGAATATCTTGTTTTCTCCATCGATGGTGAAAGAAAGTTTTGCTGGTCTGGACTTGCATCCATAGTCTCTTAGTATCTGTGGCACATCTATCCAAGACCTTCTGGCTTTCGTGGTTTCCATTGAGAAGTCAGGTGTAATTCTGATAGGTTTACCTTTATATGTTACTTAAACTTTTTCCTTTGCAGCTCTTAATATTCTTTCTCTATTCTGTATGTTTTCTGTTTTGATTATTATATGGTTAGGGGATTTTTTTTGATCCAGTCTATTTGGTGTTCTGTAAGCTTCTTGTACCTTCATAGGCTTATCCTTTTTTAAGTTGTGAAAGCTTTTTATCTATGATTTTGTTGAATATATTTTCTGTGCCTTTGAGCTTGAGTTCTTCTCCTTCTACCCCTATTATTTTTACGTTTGGTCTTTTCATCGTGTCCCAGATTTCCTGGATGTTTTGTGGTAAGAATTTGTTGGATTTGCAGTTTTCTTTTGTCTATTTCCTTTATAGTATCTTCAGGGCCTGAGATTCTTTCTTCTATCTCTTGTACTCTGTTGTTTATACTTGTCTCTGTAGTTCCTGTTCATTTACCCAGATTTTCTATATCCACCCATCCCTTGATTTGTGTTTTCTTTATTACCTCCATTTTCATTACCTGTTTGATTGCTTTTTTAGGTTTTCTTGGGTATATTTGAGGGATTTATTAATTTTTTCTAACTTTTTGTTTGTCGTCTCTTCCATTTCTTTAAGGGAGTTTTTCCACTTCCTGTTGAAGGGTCTTCCTCATTTTCATAAGGTTATGATTAAAGTAGACTTCTACTTCTTCTGTCTTAGGATGTTCAAGTCTTCCTGTTGCGTGCTCACTGGATTCTGGTGTTATCATCTTGCTTTTCAGGATGTTGGAGGAATTCTTTCATTGGCGCCTGCCAGTCTCTTCCTCTCCAGATCCCCACAGCATGGGAGCAGGGTTTTTTGCTCGGCTCCAAGGACCTTGCAGACAAAAAGGTGGGCTCTCTGAATCCCCTCAACACAGGAGCAGGGCCTCTTGCCAGGCTCCAAAGACCTCTTCAGATCTCCCCAGCATGGGAGCAGGTTTTCTTGCCAGGTTCTAAGGACCTCACGGCTGACCTCACTTTCTTAGGTCCTAGGAAGACAAGAACAATGCTTCAAAGCTGATGCTTTTCTGAAAGTTTTCTTCAAAGACTTAAAGTTCTTGTCATACAAGTCTTCCACTTCTTTGGTTAAAATTACTCTGAGATACTTTTGGCTATTTGTGGCTATTATGAAGAATGTTGTTTCTCTGATTTCTTTCCCAGCACTTTTATCATCTGTGTACAGGAGGCCTACTGATTTTTTTTGAGTTAATCTTGTATCTTGCTACATTACTGAAAGTGTTTATGAGTTGTCGAAGTCCCTTGGTAGAATTTTTGGTATCACTTATGTAAACTATCATATCATCAGCAAACAGTGAGATTTTGACTTCTTCTTTTTTGATTTGTATCCTTTTAATCTCCTTTTGGTGTCTTATTGCACTAGCTAAGGCATCAAGAACTATATATCATAGATATGGAGGGGATGGACATCCTTGTCTTGGTCCTGATTTCAGTGGAATCACTGTGAGTTTCTTTCCATTTAGTTTGATGTTGGCTGTTGGCTTGCTGTATATTACCTTTATTATGTTTAGGTATGTTCCTTGTATCCCTGCTCTCTCCATGATATTTATAATGAAGAGATGTATTTTGTCAAAAGCTTTTTTGAGATGATCATGTAGATATAAGTCACAAAACAATCCCACACAAGTTTGGAATTATGGTTAATAAAAGGGTTATTTATTTAAGGGAAAAACTTACAGATCACTGTCCTAACCAACAGCCCTCTGTGAGACCAGGAATGCAGTTTAGTAGCTAGAAACAGAGCCAGAAACAAGAAAGCAAAAGAAAGAGAGAAGGGTTACTGCTGCTTTTTAAAGCAAAAGGGTCCATGTCCAAGTGGGCTGGTATCTTAAAGGCTATTGGCTGAAGGAGCAGAAGGTACTCCCACAGCATGATCACATGGTTTTCATTTTTCAGCTTGTTTATATGGTGGATTATGTTGACAGATTTTATGTTATATATTATATGTTATATATTATATGTTGAACCATCCCTGCCTCTCTGGGATGAAGCCAACTTGATCATGGTGGATGATGGTTTTCACGTGTTCTTGGATTCAATTTGCCAGTATTTTATTGAATATTCTTCACCAGTGAGATTGGTTTGTAATTCTCTTCCTTAGTAATGTCTTTCTGTAGTTTGGGTATAAAAGTAATTGTAGCCTTATAAAAGAGTTTGACAATGTTCCTTCTGTTTATATTGTGTGGAATAATTTGAGGAGTATTGGTATTAGTTCTTCTTTGACAGTCTTATAGAATTCTGAGCAAAAACCATTTGGTCCTGGGCTATTTTTTGGTTGGGAGACTTTTTATGACTGTTTCTATTTCTTCAGCAGTTATAGGTCTCTTTAATTTGCTTATCTGGTCTTGAATTAATTTTGGTAAGTGATGTTTATCCAGAAAGTTGTCCATTTCCTTTAAGTTTTTCAATGTTGTGAAGTACAGGTTTTTGAAATATGAACTGTATTTCCTTCATGTCTGTTGTTATGTTCCCCCTTTCATTTCTGATTTTGTTAATTTGGATATTCTCTCTGCCTTTTGGTTAGTTTGGATAAAGGTTTGTCTATTTTGTTGATTTTTCTCAAAGAATCAACTCTTTGTCTCATTGTTTCTTTGTATTGTTTTCTTTGTTTCTATTTTGTTGATTTCAGCCCTCAATTTGATAGTTTCCTGCTATCTAGTTCTTTTTGGTGAGTTTGATTATTTGTTCTAAGGTTTTCAAATATTCTCTTAATTCACTAGTGTGGGATATTTCCAGCTTCTTTATGTAGGCATTTAGTGCTATGAACTTTCCTCTTAACATTGCTTTCATTGTGTCCTATAAATTTGAGTATGTTATGTGGTCATTTTCATTGAATTTTAGGAAGTCTTTAATTTCTTTCTTTATTTCTCCTTTGACCCATTAATGATTCAGGTGAGCATTGTTCAATTTTCACATGTTTGTGGGCTTTCTGGAATTAGTATTGCTTTTGACTTCTAGTTTTAAACCATGATGATCCAATAAGATAACATCAGGTTATTCCATTTTTTTGTTTTTGTCGAGGTTTGTTTTGTTACCGAGTATGTTTTCAATTTTTGAGGAGGTTCCATGAGGTCCTAAGAATAAGGTATATTCTTTTCTGTTTGAATGGAATATTCTATAGATGTCTGTTAAGTCCATTTGAGTCATAACATGTTACTTTCCTTATTTCTCTGTTCATTTTTTTGTCTAACTGTCCAGTCCAGTGGTGAGAGGGGAGTGTTAAAGTCTCCCACTATTTGTATGTGGGGTTTAATGTCTGATTTAAGTTTTAGAGTTGTTTCTTTTACATATGAGGATACCCTTGTATTTGGGACATAGATGTTCAGTATTGAGATATCCTCTTGATGAATTTTTCCTTTGACTAAAATGAAATATCCTTTGTTTCTTTTGATTGATTTTAGCTTAAGTTTATTTTGTTAGATATTAGGATAGCTACACCATCTTGTTTCTTAGGTCCATTTGATTGGAATATTTTTTTCCAGCCTTCTACTCTGTGATAACGTCTGTTTTTGAGGTTGAGATGTGTCTTGTATGCAGAAGAAGGATGGATTCTGTTTTCATACTCAGTCTGTTAGCCTGAGCCTTTTTATAGGTGAGTTGAGTCCATTTATATTTAGGGATATTAATAAGCAGTAATTGCTATCTCCTGTTAATTTAGTATTCATTGTTGATGATGTTAGTTTGTGCATTTTTCCCTTCTTTGGTGTTTGTTGCTATGAGACCATCAATTGTCTGGTTTTTGTTGTTGTTGTTATTGTTGTTGATGTAGCCAACTTCCTTGGGTTGGAGTTTCCCTTGTAGTATTTTGCGTAGTGTTGGATTTGTGGCTATTATTGGTTAAATCTGTTTTTTTTCATGATATATCTTGTGTTGTCCTTCTATGGTGATTGAAAGTTTTGCTGAGTATTCTGTGCTGGCATTCGCGGTCTCTTAATGTCTATATAATGCTTGACCATGCCCTTCTGGCTTTCATTGTCTCCAATGAGAAAGCAGGTGTAATTCTGATAAGTCTACCTTTATATGTTACTTGGCCTTTCTCCTTTGCAGCTCTTAAAATTCTTTCTTTACTCTGAATGTTTAGTGTTTTGATTATTATGTGCTGAGGGAATTTTATTTTGGATTCAGTCCACTTGGTGTTCTGTAAGCTTCTTGTATTTTCATAGTCATATCTTTCTTTAGGTTGGGTAAGTTTTTTTCTATGATTTTGTTAAATATATTTTTTGTGCCTTTGAGTTGAACTTCTTCACTTTCTATACATATTATTCTTAGATTTGGCCTTCTCATGGTGTCCCATATCTCCTGGATATTTTAGGTTAAGCTTTTGTTAGATTTAATATTTTCTTTAAATTATGAGTCATTTCCTCTATTGTATCTTTTGCGCTCGAGAGTCTCTCTTCAATCTCTTGTATTCTGCTGTTCATGCTTGCATTTGTAGTTCCTGCTCATTTTCTCATGATTTCTGTTTCTATAATTCCCTTGGCTTGTGTTTTCCTTATTTTCTCTATTTCAGTTTTCATGTATTGAGTAGTTTCTTTCATATGTTTGATTGCTTTTTCTTTGTTTTCTTTAAGGGATTTGCTGATTTTTTTTGTTTATCTTTTCCTCCATTTCTTTGAGAAAATTTCTTATTTCTTTAAGAGTTTCCAACATTCTCTTGAAGTTATTTTTAGGTCATTTTCTTCTGCTTTATCTATATTTGGTTGTTCAAGTCTTGGTGTTGTAGGGTCTTTAGGTTTTACTGGTGTTGTGTTGTTCTTTGTGGTGTTCTGTCCTTTTCTACTCATCTTTTCCTCTAATATGTGTGGTTGGGGCTGTCTAAGGTTCTCTTTATTAATCTTCTGTGTGTCAGTAAACCCAAAGCTCAGATGGTTGTTCTTCATAGTATAGTCAGTGTCACAGTTCTAGTTACTCCATGTTCCTGGAGATAGCTCAGCACTCCTGGGCTTTGCTCTGCTCCCTTGGAGTTCGCTGTCTCAAGCCTACTATGGCCTAGGTTACCAGCTTTGACATGTTTCTGTAAATCCTGGAGGCACTCCTGCAGAGGTCCTTGGCTTTTAGTAGGTCCTGCAAAGATCTCTGGCTCTAGTCTACTGCCTCGGAGTCCCCAGACTCAGGTGAACCCAGAACTGCAGAGGATCTGGCTCAGGCTAACTCCCTTAGAGGTCCCAGACTCAAACTTAGATCTGCAGATATCTCTGATTCCTGCCTATTCCCTTTGATGTCCCAGACCAATGCCAGGACTCAAAGAGGTCCTGGCTCAGGCCTAGTTCCTAGGAAGTCCTAGACTCCCACCCAGACCCACAGGGGTTCTGGCTTAGGTCTACTTCCTTGAAGGTCCCAGATTCACATGTGGACCCTCAGTGGTCTCTGGCTCTAGCTCACTCAGCGGTTACTCCTGTTCCAGTAGAGTTCGCTGTCTCCAGTCTGCTCAGGACCAGGTTGCGAGCTCAATACTTATCTGCCATTGTCCTGGGACTAGATTAGCTCCCAGCTCCCACTCCCATGGAGCTTGCTTCCTCAGGCCCACTCCACCCTAGGTAGAGCCTTTGGGTTTTTATCACACTGGCGAGGCATTGACTCGGGCCAAGGAAATGCCAGCCTGCTGTACACTTGTCTAGTTCACCCCCTCAATCCCATGTCTTATATTGGAAATCCTCATAGCATTTTAGGCCTCAAGGCCTGTGTTTGAGCCTGTGTGTGTGTCCTATAACGAGCCGAGGCCCAGGTCATACTAGAGGTGAATTCTTTGCTACCTGTTCCATTCCTTCAGTAGCCTGGTGGCAGGATCAGCCCTGCTGGCCATTTTTCCTCTCACCTAGTGTCATCTTCAAAGCGCTTGGTGACCACTAGCCATCACTCTTTCTTGAGTCGATACCACTAATGTTAATGTAGCATTTGCAGGTTGTCAAGCCTCTGATGTTGATGGCACTATTAGCCCCAGTTCTCAGCTACAGAAGTTTCTAAGCTAAATCGACAAGAGTTTCTAAGCAGGACAGGTGTCCCCTGGATGCATATGCAACAACATGTGCATATGCATTGAGAGTACACATGCCCCATCCAGACCTCACTGGAGACAGGGATTCCAGGAGCCTCTTGGAGTTGCCTCTTTGACCAGTCAGCTGATACTGCCTAGAATAAAGCCCTCCAGAAGAGCAGGAACATTGCAGAATCAACCACTGTGGCCCACCCTCAGACAGTAGGCTGGGGAGGGACAGTTCATCCCAGGGGTTCTTGTTCCCTCATTGGTCTGGAAATGGTGCCAGGTGCCCTGTAGGCCACTCTTTGGGGGCTGATTTTACATCCCCTTGGCTCTCTGGCCTTCAGAAAACATGGAACTACCTAGCATCTAGATCCTCAGTGTTAGCCATATGTGCTTTACAGGGTTTCTCACTGCCGATCTCACCATGGTCACTTCATCTATAGACACATGCAGCTGCTACTCAAGGCCCTCCAAATGTGAGCTCATTCGACCCTGACTTCTGGAGCCCCACGACCAAAGTAACCAACACCAGCCACCAGCCTCCATCCCGTTGCTAGGGAGCCTCTTCAGGCTCTTGGTTTCCTCAGCAGCCCCACTTCACACCCCTGGCCACTGTTCCCAGTATACAGCAGAACTTTCTCATGCCAGCGCAGAGATCTTCCACAGAGACCAGCAACCTGAGGGAGGCACTGCTGAAGACCTTCCCTGACCTTGAGCAAAAGCTGAAGATCAACCAGACCCTGGTAGCTCATCCATACATGAAAGACCTGAATGCCCTTTCTGCCCTGGTATTGAACTGAAGGCTGGGCTGAGAACTCACTGCTGATGGGGACCAGAGAGACCTGCCTACTGTGGAGTACCATAGCGAAAGAAACCTTCTAGAGTGTGCAGTGCTGCTCTGCTTATGAAAATAAAAGGATGTGTTTTATGTATACAAAAGTCTGGATTTTCAAAGCCAGCTTTTTTCTATATATAAATTATGCTGCTATTATAGATTTAACATTTTCTGTAAAAGAAAAGTACATTTTCTGCCTGTTCAGAACTGTTTAATAGCAGTTACTTTTGAGTGTATTTACAACTTTATATTTTTAAAACTATTTTCCTTAAAACTGAAGAAAGATGAACAAATGAATATGGTTGACCTTTCTAAATAAAATTAAAAAATAAAAAAAGAAGTTGCTTCCTTAAGGTAAGCAAGCCCTCTTAAAGTATATTTTCTTGAGATGATCTGTTCTATTCACTAACTTGGTGTGTGCTCCCCTGCCTTCCTCCTTGAATCTGACCTGCTCCACTCTTCTGGGTCTTCTCAGCAGGCCACCCGTGAGAGTGGAGAAGTGGAGCCACTAGATGGCACTTGGTGCCTGGCTGTAGTCAGTGACAAGACAAAGTCAGACTCAGAAGAGGGTGACAAGTCTCAGTTCATTCAGTCCCATCCTTCTTTCTCACCGCTGGACAAAGAAGGGAACTGAGTTCCAGCATACTCCCTGATTGGCCGAGCTCCCTAAAGCCCTACCCAACTGAGGCCGCCATGTTCCCCACCTGATTTCACAGCTACTGTCACCTCAGAAGGTGAGTGAAGTAGGGTTGGAGAGTCTGCTGAGGAACTCCTTACTGTGATCAGCATGAGTCCACAGCCCAGAAATATGGGGAGGAACCCATGTGGAGTTTGTACAGCTTTGTCAAAAAGTTTTCTATTCTCAAGGATGACCCAAACCAATAAATAGCATTAGCAGTTTCAGAAGGGGTCTCAACGCCCCGCTGTTTCTCTATTTTGTCTTTTTAGAGGTCTCGAACTGCTCTTCCCGGGTGTTTTAGAACCAGTTATCTCAGTATCGTCTCTTCTCAGTGTAGCTTGAGTTCTGTCTCTGTGAAACATGTCCTAGTCATTCTTAGCATCTTGACTCTCACCTAGACCTTTACAGAGCTTTGTTTTCCATCCATGCTGTCTCTCAGCCCTCACAGTCAATTCCACTGCCCTGTGGATTGTGTCTTTCTCCTGGTCCATCAGTTAGTAACTGAGGACATGATGCTGGTCTGTTCTCTGTGGTGCAGGGACTATGTAGATCACAGGATGCTGTCACCATGTATGTATCTTGGTTTTATTTGATTAGGAGATGAATACAGAGATTTCTAGGCGGTCACACTTGTACTTCAGTCATGTTCTCCTGAATTCACTGATAATGCAACATGCTGGGGAGCTGTTGTCATCTGTCACTTGGGCTTTTGAGACCTGCAGGCAGTGAAAGTAGAAAACAAAGACTTTGCAAGGTCCAGGAGTAGACCCACTACAGCCTTGTGCCCCAGCTTTGGAGCAGAGCAAAGATGCCAAGATGGAGCTGTCCCCAGGACCTCCTGGCCTTCTCAGTACCAGTCCAGCATTCCTGGGAACCAGGAGAGTGGGGGTGCTCTATAGAGCACAGTGGCCACATCCTGATGCTGACAGGTAGGAAGAAGCATGAGCATTTCAAGACTCTACAGGCAGGCTGACTTTGTGTTGTGTAAGTCTGTTGTTAGTATTGTTTCTGAGATACCTGCCTGTGTCCCCTTCCCCATATAGGAGGGAACAAAAGTTGGAGGAAATCAAGAGGTATTAATTACTGTGAAGATTACAATGTAAAATATGATTCTAGATTCTCTATGAAATTCATCACATTTAGGTGTAGCATTCAAAGCCCAAAGGTATAGTTATCCAACCACTGAAGGAACCTGCTTCTCTATCTCATCCCAAGATTTGTGGCTGCTAGGTGTTTGTAGATGCTTAACCTCCATCCCTCAGTGCCTCCACAGTGAACTTGGGGTATCTTGGAATTCCTCCCTATGTGGACTGCCTCTGTCTCCTGTGTATCCTGACATTTGGGTGAGGTGGTCAGAATGGCTGAGGTTGATCATTTTGGTCATTGGTCAAGGTGTTTGATGCTTACAGAGGTTGAAGTTATAGTGTAGCTGATGGAATTCCAGCCACTGTGTGTGTGCATGTACTGCCATAGCTGTCCTGGTCCAGTGTGGTGGCACCATGTTTGGAAGACTCAACTATGTTACTGGGGCTTGCTGTGAGACAGGATGGAGATGTGTTTGCGCAGGCTTGTGAATATGTAAAGCAAGAAAGAGGATTCCACCCCTGCTTGCCACTGCCAAGTACCTAGTCCCTCCCCCTGGTAGGGGCAACTGCTGCAGACCCTGTGCCCTCTGCACCATGCTCACCCAGGTCCTAGCCTGCCTCTCACATCTCTTCCAATGCTGCCCATGCTCAACATTCTGAGCCATCTCAGCTGGTCCATTAGTTGCACTGTTCACTGGCATTAGCACTTTTCTGTTACCTTTAATCCCTGAGGTTAACACACCCTGCATTTTGTTGCTGATGCTTTAATCTACCTTTGTACATTTTCACTCCCCACTGTGCAAACTTGGCTTCTGTCCACCACATGGGAGTTGCCTTGGAAGTCACTGGTTACTGTTTCATTGTTAATGTAATAGCTATTACAGGGAGGGTTAGCTTGCCTTCTTTGCTCTGTCCCACTTCCCTAGGGGATTCAGCACATGCTATTCTGGTCAAGTTGCCCAGATCTGGTATCCTGACCAGATGCGACCGTCCAAAGCAGACAGTTGGCTTAGACTACACCCGCCAGTCTTTCTCAGAGATTTTCCCCATTGTGGAGGGAGCCATGTGGTGACCTACCCATAGCCATTAGCACCATTTTCTGCCATGGGGGAAAACATGAGCAAGAGACTGGCCCAGAGTTCTGAACTCACTTTGTCAAGGAAACCTTCCTCAGGTGTAACGAGGATCAGTATCCTCTAAGTGTGTCCTGTTGCTGAAGCAGTTTCATGTTAGTTAATTCCTTGAGATTAGGTGTCTATGTAGAGTGAAGCACCTCACTGCCCTTAGCAGAGCTTGACAGATCGCTTGATGTTTAGGAAGGTCCCAAAGTCTTGTGCAAATAGCCCACTAAGATGAATACCTAGTCTGTGTGTCAGCATGCCATTCTGTGTCCTGTTCAAGAGAGCCCCACCCCCACCAGGTTTCCTGCTGCCCTACCCCTCTTCCACCTCATGGAAGGAGGCTGCCTCCACTGTTCTATGCTGAGAAATATGCCCAATACTGTTACTGTGGGAGGAGAGAGGAAGCACATTAGTTGTTTGATTTGGTTTTAACAAAGTTATGCTAAATAGTTTAGTCTGGGCTGGAAATGCTGACTTGAAACACTGTCCTTTTGCTTCTGTGTCAGCCTTCTGGGCACTGGGATGACAGGTGTGTGCTACCATGCTCAGCAGGAGTCTATGCTTTTGTTTGTTTGCTTTTATACACTCTTCATCCTGTTGTCCAGGCTGTCCTTGAATTCATAGCAGTTCTCCTGCCTCAGCCTTCTAAGTGTTGGAGTTACAGGTGAGACCCACCATGCTTTGCTCCACTGGTTTTGAGAACCAAAAGCAGCTCAGGTTTTCATTGTCTAGACATATGGTGCTGTCAGGACCAGGGGTGACTTCTGGGGAAGCAGCTGAGCCAGAGTCCTTCAGCCAGTGCCAGAGATGTATCCCAGGGGCTGGACTTGTCCCTCCTGCCTCCTTCTGTTTGGTGACTTTTGGTGCAAATCACAGGACTTTATGCTGCAGGGTTTTGCTTGCTGTCTCTCTCCTGGGCTCCAGCTAGCCCCACTCAAACACACAGTCTGGAACCCAGACCTGAGTCAGACCCTTCCTTATTGCTCCCAGCAGAGGAACCAGACCTGTACTGCTCTGCCACATGTCTGGCTCCTGATCAGGCTCAAGTTGCAACCACCCAAACAGGCAGCAGGAAAAAGGATCTTCCTGAGTGGCCTACAGGAGCTGAAAACAAGGTTGTGTATCCACAGCTTCCCCATCCATAGAGGCTATACCAGCAAGTCACTTGGGTCCTCTGAGAAGGGTTGGACACCTACAGAAAACAGCTCTAATACCACCTCCACTCTGCATATGCATGCTTTATCTGTTCCCTGAATCCCTTCTACCCCAAAGAAAACACAGAGATGGTACTGGAGGAAGGAAGGAGGCAGTCAGAATGACCCTAAGGGAGTATGTGGGCCCTGGTCTGACACACCTAGTGCTGTGTGACCCTGAGAAAGTAAACCCAGCCTCTCTGGAAGGCTTGGTACTGACATCTGTAGAGGGATAGCATGTTGCTGCTATGTGTGGAAGGCTTGTTGTCCTCCCCATGCTCAGCCAGCACTGCCTATCTATCACCTCATAGTGACCCTGGTCTGTAGTAACCAGAAGAGTAAGCTGAGCAGAAACAGTTCTCAGGTCAGGTGAGTAACAACTTTTCACTGTATCCAGAGGAGACTGCTGCATTCCTGCAGGTGTTTCCTTTTTGGCAGGAAAGCAAAAGTAATATCTTGGGCCAGAGCTGAGAAGAAATGAATACCTCTACTGAGATGTTCCCCTAGGGGAGCAGAGCAGAAGAAATGGATACTTCTGTAGTGATACTTAGTTTGTGTTTTAACCAATAAAGCTTGCCTGAAGATCAGAGTGCAGAGCTAAGCCCCTATAGGTCAGGCAGTGGTGGCACACACTAATCCCAGAACTCAGGAGACAGCGGCAGATGGATCTCTGTGAGTTCAAGGCCACTCAGGGATACACAAGATTGAATCTGTCTGAAAGAGAAATAGACCACAGACAAAGGTGACTCTAGCACTTATGATCACATGCCTTTAATCCCAGCACAGGGAGGTGGAGACAGGAGGGATACAGCTGGGAGGAGAGAAGAATGTAGGCTGGGAAGGGACAGATCTCAGGACAGTCTGAGGAGACAGTCTAAGGACAGGATTGCCCCTTTTGTTTGAACATTGGTAGAGGTAAAACATCTCTTTAGTGACTGGTAGCAATGTTCTGACCTTTCAGCTTTCACCTCCTAATATGTGACTCTGGACTTTATTTATTAAGAATAATTATAATTTGTGCTGTAAACTTCTGCTGGGAAGCTCCCTTGGAAGGGTGGAGCAGAGCTCAGCTGTACCAGTGCTCTCTAAGAGAGCTGCAGGATCTCTACATCTGATGGGGAGACCATGCCTCACCATACCCCAGATTTAGGTATAGCCTGACTTCCCAACAAGTCAGGATACCTTTTTTCTCACAGCTGTAGGTGTCAAGGACACCTCCCTTCACTGCTGTAGGTATAGCCTAACTTTCCAACAAGGCAGGATACTGTTCCCTCATATCTGTAACACTTGCAGGTATAGTCTTACTTCCCAACAAGTCAGTGTACCTTTCCCTCTGGAGCTGTAACACTTGTATTCTGTACCTGCTGAATGTTCCAGAAGCCATAGCCAGGTGTTCATAGTCAGCCATCAGTCTTGCCATGATGTCAGCCACCTCCACGAATAGCTAGGCCAAAACATCTGTGGTGTGTAACCCCTTGGGAGTCTAGGGAAGGGAAATGTGGATGGGACATGTGGGAAGGAATCAGACTAGGCAAGGTAGGCACTGCCTAAGAGATCTGTACCAGCAAGGAAAGGGGCATCATGAGGGAGATTCAAAGAGCTCACACACTCCAAGGCTGGAGAGATCAGGACAAGAGGATCTGGCTATGGCTTGCTTTCCTTCTTTAGGCGGCTGCCTGTGAAAAGTCAGCAGGCTCTGAGCTCTGCTGTTTGAAAAGCCAGCTCTTCCAGGTCCCTATTTTTCACCTCAGAGACATCTGACGTAGGAATAGGAGTATGGCCTTAGTTTCCTTCTAAGCCGTCTCTATTACATCATGTGTAGAGGGTTAGTGCCAGGGTAGCTTCCACAATGTGCACTCATGAGTTCCAGGAAAGTATCCTCAGTGGCTTGACCTGTCAGTGGTATGTGGTAGCCCAATGGTGCCTCTAACTAGATAACAAATGCATTTTCCAAGCCCCCTGAGATGAGTCATCACTCCTGCAAGAACTGTCACCAGTCACCAGTCTCCATTTGTGCATAGCATGGTTGGCCAGTCTGAAACCCCTGCTGGTCTGGAAAATACATGATTCCTGTGTGTGAGAGTTTGAAAGTGAACCTAAATGGTGTGTATTTGTTGGATAGCATACACAGGCATTGGGATCCATTCTCCTCTCTCTCTCCCTCTCCCTCCCTCTCTCTCTCTCTCTCTCTCTCTCTCTCTCTCTCTCTCTCACACACACACACACACACACACACACAACCAATGAAGGTTTTTTAGGGACAGAGAGAGTAAGAAAGAAAGTGAGTCAAGACAAAACAAAAAACACTTTTTATCATCCCAAAGCCCGAATATCAGTGTGGGTGAGTTCCTTTCTCTTTGGTAAACTCTGTGGACACGTAATTGACATATGGGAAAGAATACTGCTCATAAGCACGCATCTTGCCAAATTGTCAAAACCCAACATTTTACATTAGTGACACCCAGAAGGAAAGACTGTCAACTGCCAGAGTTCCCTCCACCTCTCATTTCTCACTTCTGTCATGATATCCATGAGCTTGGTTCTCTTATAGGCCTTTAAAAGTCTTTTCTGGCTCCTACAGGGCTATCAAGGAACCTAGAAAGAAAAGAATAAGGCAGAGTACAATCAAGGCAGGCTGTAAGTCCCCTGGGCAGGACTCCAGGTCTACGGCCAAGTGGCACTTACCTTCCATAGGGCTTGGTTTTCTCACCCAGGCAGTTCCAGGAAGGACCTCCGGAGAGCCTATCTAGAGAAAGCCAACACCACAGCTCCCAGGAAAAGGGGTATTATATTAGAGTTTCGAGCCAGTGCCCATTTGGCAGACTAAAGAAAATGAACAAAAAGAAGACTGTGTTGTGCCTATTATGCATTAAGTATTTGAATGTGGTATTGAGCCCCAACACCATCCACTCATGCATTTATGGTTTTATATTTTTAACTTGGAACCTTAAAGAATCATCCAGCAAGCTTACATTTCAGATCCATTTATGGCACACTCTCTGAGCCCCAGCCAGCAAGCTTGTTCTCCTGCTGTCCTCCCAAGCTCTGTAATTGCTACCTTCAGTCCAGAGTAGATCCTCCTGCTTCCAGAGCCCAGAGGTGTCTTCTGATCACTGGAAAATTACTAGGTCACCAACAGTACAAGTCCCTTGCCTGTCACTCACAAGTCATGTTTTCTTTGGTCAAGGACACCCCAATCCTAGCTCCAGGTTTGAGATTCCATTGGACTCACTCTTTCCCTTTGTGGGTGCCACTGCCTCAGAATGTGACACATGTAAGGGTGTCAGCACTGCTGCCTCTGTGACCCTGGGGCAAAATCACTGCCGTTTGCTTTAGCCGTGGATTTTGGCAGCATGCAAGACAGGCACAGAGGCACAGGGACACTTGGTTGAGACCAGTGTACAAGGCCTGTCCTCGTGGGCAGTGATTTTGGCCACTTACTTGACCAGGATTTCTGACTCCTGATGGCAGGAAGCACTGCTGGCTATAAAACATCTCTGTGAGAAACTCAGTTGCTGGTTGCGGGAGCAGATGCCCTTTCAACCTAACCAGGGCAGAGCAGATTTCTACAGGGCACCCAGATCTTCACAGAGTCAGGCCCAGCACCAGGAAGTGAGTTGCTGTTTATTCTCCAGATGCCTGATCATTTAGGGGAACAGTCTAGAGCCCAGGAGTAGCTCCCACCCCATTAGGGCCTCACAGAACTTCTGAAGACAAGCTCCAAGCTCAAAGAAGGAGGTCTCAACCCAGGATGAGGGCAAGACCCAATCTCTGAAAACTACTGTTCCCTAAGCCTGCATGATTGAAGGAATCTTTTCTTGCAGGTTGGCAAAGGGTTAAACTGTAAGTTACACAATGGAGGTAGAAACAGGAGGCTCTTGACTTGGGGCCCTGCCTGGGCTGGCTACAGGGTTAGCCCCAATCACAAACCCATCAAAAAGCAACAACAACAAAGGAAGACTCACATTACCTGATTTTAAGTTTGTTAGATGCCTAGTCTAGAACTAGTAATCAGGACCACATGTTCTTGGTTAACAGATAACTATACAAGTGAGTGGATTAGAAATGGGTGCACACTTGTCTGGTTAATTGATTTTGTACAAAAGTGCTCATACTGGTCAGTGAAGGAAAGATAGTCTTTCAGAAGGTGATGTGTCCTCAAGGTGATCTTTGAGTGATGGTTCATACCTTGAGTGTGAGTGGCTCCTGTGGCAGAGATGCCATTCCCAAGGTTGTAAACCATGTCATAAACAGCAGCCACAGACCTGCTGGATGATGAGAAAGCAGGAGCCTATAGGAACAGAGGATGTCCTGTGACAAGCTGGGCCCTTGCTCTTACAACTACAGGCAAATGAGTTCTGCCAGCAACTCAAATGAACTGGGAAGTGTGTTCTTTGTCACCAGGCCTCAGAGGAGAGAACATCACATGGCCACACCCTGGCTGTCATCTGGGAGAGGCTCAGCCACACAAACGTCTCAGCCCCAGGAACTAAGATGACAAGTGTGTATTTATCAAATGAGTAAGAGTGTGGTCATTTACCATGTGGCACAGAAAACTAGCCACTCCACATGCCACACCAAGCATGAACCTCCACCTTGTTTTAGAACAGATTGAGAATTAGCGCAAGATGGAACATAGGCCTATCTGAGGTAAATGTACAGAAGACAGCAAAACCCCTGACCACAAACCCACCTGGACAGGTGGAAACCAAGATGGCACCATGGTGGGGGGAAAGGAAAGCACCAGTATGGTATGGTGGAGCTCAGACCATATCATGATGTACCAACTGGTGACAGTCCTAACACCAGGACCTCTGATGGCTTCCCTGGCCCCTTCTGGTCCCCTGCTTCCAGCTACTCAATATCTACAACATCATTCTGGTCCAAAGCTCTGGTCTTCTTAGGTGGATGACCTGCCTTGGCATGAACAGGCCCCACTTCTGTTCAGTCCTGGTCTGGTCTCTTTTCACCTTTGTGCACAGCCAATCAACAGCCACTTCCTGGTAGTGTTGCTCAGTGGTGAAATGCTTGCCAGTAGCCACTTCCCAGCCAAGGCTGTGAGAGGGGCATTGGACTGGACAGGTTCTGTGACACACACACACACACACACACACACACACACTCACTCACTCACACACACAAGCAAATATTCTTCTTAGTCTCTGTCCCAGCAACCACAGACTAGTGATCCTGTGCTAAATACATGCCTCCCACCAGGAGTTTCCACAAGGCTACCAAGGCTAACAGCTGAGCAGGAAGCCCATCTGAGAAATTTTCAAGTTAACTGTAAATGTAAGTATTAGGGTAGAAGAGAAGTGTGGAAAGCTTCTGAGGTCTGGCACTGTCTAGTTAGAGCCTCAGGGAAACAGGCAGCCCAGCTTGAGGTCATCACTGACAACCAGGGCTCATAGTCCTCCAGATGGACTAAATTCCCACGCTTGTGTGTGTGCGTGTGTGTGTGTGTGTGTGTGTGTGTGTGTGTGTGTGTGTGAGAGAGAGAGAGAGAGAGAGAGAGAGAGAGAGAGAGAGAGAGACGAGGGAGAGATAAGGACCAACAGATGCCACTGTTAAGGAAGCAGATGAAACAGTGGCCTGTGTTAAGCAGCCTGTATGGAGGAAGTTAGGAAAGGGTCTAGCAGAACTGAAGAAGGGGTGAGTAGAGAGTGCTGGGCACCTGAAGAAGGGAGGGACATGCACAGCAGCTCTGAACCTGCATCAGACATGATGACCTTGTTGAATGTTTGTTGTGTGTCAGATTCATGAGACCCCTTCCTTTGCTCACCTAAAGATAGGCTTTGCCTTCCAAGTTCAGTGGAAGGATTAGCTGAGGTCAGGGACAGAGTGGCCTGAGGCCAGTCTCTTCTACAGTTCAAACATGAGGCTGTTTCAGAAATAGAAGACAGCCCTCTGAGTCACTGGAGAGATAGATGATCAGCAACTAAGAGCACTACTGCTCTTCCAGGAGACCGGAGTGCAGTTCCCAGCACCCACATCACGCAGCTCACAACCGCCTGTAACTTCAGCTCTGGGGGTTCTGATGGCTTCTTCTGACCCTGTGGAAATCTCAGTGCACTGTGTTCTGTGGCCCTATGTCCATGCTAATATTCATCAAACTAGAAAATAAGAATGGAGAAGACTAGCATATGAAATGGGAGCAGAGGCAAACAAGACATTTTGCCAAAGTACCCAGTCCAGTCATTCTGGATATGCGGGGTGGTTATCCCAACCTCAGAGGAAGCCTATGGAATGACCTGAGTGTTGAAGGGGACCTCTGAGGACAGATGGTGGCAGAGGCTTGTACCTCATCTCATAAGATTCCCGACTGTTGTTGGAAAATGAATGTTGTAACAGTAACAGCGAAAGGAGTCCAGCAGGGAAATCATTGTGAAAAGGTTTCAAAGGACAAAGTCTGGGATTAGGGAGCAGTATTTCCCTAACTTTTGCTATCTTATGTTCATTTGAAGTAACCTGAGGATGTTACCCTGCTTACTCACCTGATATTGATGGTGGGCTTTCTAGTAACAGAGAAACCAATCCTGCCTGAGTCCAGATGTGACAATTGCCAAGGGCAGCCCAAGACATGAGGGGCTTCACCCTGGACGACTGAGAGGAGGAGCATGGGAGAGTAAGTATGGATTGAACTCAGACCAAAGGTAAGTATGGGGGACAGGGTGTTCTTCTGTCCTCAGCCTGTGTCCATCTGTCTTTTGGGGGGGATGATATAGTTCTCAAACAAATCAGTGTGTGTGATGACAATGGATGAGTACAAAGAAGATCCTATGGGCACACAATTGAGACAGAAGAGGGTGACAGCTAGGGTATCCAATGGTGTGTAACAAACACTCCCCAAAGGTTGGAAACAACAAAATCCCTATACCTCTATTTTCATTTATGAAAAATACATATTTTTATTTTATGTATATGGGGTTTTCTCTTCTGTGTACCACATGTGTACATTGCTCTTCTTGGAGGCCAGAAAGGGTGCTAAATCCCCTGGAACTGGAGTTACAGATGTTTGTGAGCTGCCATGTGGGTTCTGGAAATTGAATCCAGGTCCTCTGAAGGAGCAGACAGAGATCTTGATACACAGTGAGCCCCCACCATTAACTCTTAGGAGTTCTAAGGAAATACAGGAAGAGCACAGTGGGAGCAGCCTGGTTCTGTTATGTCTGGGACGCAACAGGGATCTAAAGACAAAGGTCCTAGGACTGTCTGAAAGCCCATTTGCTCCCTTGGGGCTGGACTGAGCTGTTGGGAGCTAGAGTGGACCAGGTACCAAGTAAGAGCTTTCTGGGCAGTGCGAACACCTGGAATTGGAAAGAAGTGGGGCTATTTGTATACCCATGGGAAAATCAGTATTTTAGAATGAGGTTGCACAGGATCTGCATGTCATAGGTGAATTTCACCTTGAGTCTGAGGAGTCTGTGAGTTCAGGAAGAGACTTGATCAGGTAGGTGTTTATTTCTTTTAACTGTGAACTCTTCCTTCTCTCTCTCTCTCTCTCTCTCTCTCTCTCTCTCTCTCTCTCTTCTTTCTTCCATTCTCAGTGCTAAGGATAAGACCCAGAGCCTCACACATGCTTCACAAGCTCACACACAGTCCAGTAAGCTTCTTGATCAGAGTGAACAAAACCAAGTGCTGCCAACTAACCTTGGTAGGGCATTTAAATCCGGCTCATGAAAAAGAGTCAATATGGTACTACAGACATAAATCCCTACACGTGGGAGGCTGAGGCAGGAGAATCAGAAACTGAAGACCAGCTTGGTCTACATATCAAGGTCCTGTTCCTAAATAACCATAAACTCAACGAAACATTCTACTTTGGAATAGCTTCTCTGAAGCCACAACAACATATAAATATGTTTAAAACTAAAACACAGAGAGGAAGTTTGACTAGCATTTTAAGAGATCATCACAAAGCACAGTTATATTTTTTACAGAAATATCATCCATTGGAATTACTGTGCTGGGCAGCTTTACTACTTATTCATGGGGTGGACATAGTCTTTAGCTGACTTCCTGTTTTCTTCTTTCCAGTCAGAGTTTTATGATGAGTGGGGAGCAATACCACCAAGGCAATTGTAACCTTGATAAGATTCTAGTTCTTTGTCCCCACAGACAGCAAGGTGTAATGATAGCCATTTACCTTAAGTATTGATCTGTTTTCTGTTGTTCAGGCACCTGCTATGGTGAGGTGCTCAGGAGTGCTCTGCTGTGCCCACTGGTAGTGGCCCTTCCCTGTCCATGAAGTCAGCTCTCTGCAGTGGAAAACACTTTTTGTCTCTACTTTTAAGAGGCCTGGAAGAGTCTTACCACTAGCCATCTCTATTTCCACTGAAGCTTAAGCAGAAAAGCAGAGGGGAGCTGGGGAGATGTCTTATCAATTAAGAGCTCTTGTTCTTCCAGAGGACAAGAGTTCAGTTCCCACAACCCATGCAGAGAAGTTCACAACCATCTGTAACTCCAGCTCCAGGGCATCTTCTGGCCTTCTTGGGCAACTGCACAGGTTGGGGCACACACATACACAGAAAGAGACAGAGAGACATACATATCAGTAAAAATAAATCTTTTTTATAAGTAGAGAAAGGGCCATCCAGACACGAGACCTATCAGCTATCTACTTCCTCAACACACAGCAGTTCAAACTACCCAACAGACGTTCTAAGAGGCCCCATCTGGGCTGAGTGGAGAATGAATAAATTGGTCACGGGGAAGATGGAGGTCTCAGAGTTTCTCTGAGGAGAACATAGCAGCCACTCATTCTCTGCTTAAGGAAGGTCACAGATGTGAGTCCCTCCTGGGCTGAGAACCCAGTGTGGCGATTTGAATGAGCTCTCATGAGTCTGTGAATTTGTGAACACTTGGTACACAGTTGATGATTCTGCTTGGGGAAGTTATAGGGCTTTTAGGGCATGGAGAGTTGCTGGAGGAAATAAATCACTGGAGCCCTTGTGGCTTGGGGCTGTAGAGATGGCCCAGTGAGTAAGAGCACTTGCTGCTCATGCAAAAGACACAGGCTCAATTCCCGGCATCCACAAAGTGGCTCACAATCATCTGCAATCCCAGTTTCAGGGCATTTCATACCCTCCATTGATCAGGCATGCACAGAACACATACATACATGCAGGCAAAATACTCATATATATAAAATAAATCTTAAAAAATATTTAAAAGATTTCATAACTTCGCCTCACTTCTGGTTTGTCCTCTGCTTCCTGTGTGCAATTGAAATGTGAAATCTCAGGTTTCTGTTCCTGCTGCCACACCTCCCTGCCATGACGGCCTTTCCCTCTACAACCCTAAGTCAAAACAAGCTCTTCCTTTATAAGTCACTTTTTGTCATGGCATTTTATCACAGCCACAGAAAAGCTGCTAATACAGAAACTGATGTCAGGGTTGGTTCTAAAGACACTGAATTATAAGGATGGATACTTTTCTTTTAACTTTAATTTTTTTTTTTGGAGACAGGATTTTTCTGTGTGTCCTTGGCTGTCCTGGAACAGTGTAGACCAGGCTGGCCTCAAATTTACACTACCCAACATGATGAATTTCTCTAGAGGGTTTGATGGTAGCTGGGGTGACTCTCTAACACGATGAAACCTATAGTCACTAGAAATTCCCTGGGGAGTCCACTGGTGTCCATGGTGTGAACTATTTAAAGAACTGTGAAAGAGAAGATGGGCGATGGTGGCACACACCTTTAATTCTAGCACTCAGGAGGCAGAGGTAGGTGGATCTCTATAAGTTTAACACCAGCCTGGTCTACAGACTGAGTTCCAGGACAGCCAGCGTGTTACACAGAGAAACCTTGTCTCAAAAAACAAAACAAAACAAACAAAAAACTACAAAAAGCATTTGCTACTCTTGAGTCACTTCTTGTGAAGCCTTAACAAGGACCTGACAACTTAGTGACTTTATACATAAAGCTGCTGATCATGCTGGCTGGTTGCTCACAGCATCTTTGGATAAAGTGACAAGGGGAAAGGAAGATCATGATAAAATTAGCCAGCCCCAGGTGCACATAAACAATCTATAGGTTTCTAAGAGTGTCCTGGAAAAGAACTTCTCCAGCAACCACGGAGTTCAAGTTGCCAAAAACACCAAACCCAAGCTCTCATCGTATGATTGGCTGACTCCTCGCACAGTTTTAAGTTCCAGCCTCGCGGGATGTCGGCAGTGATGTGAGAGCACTGACTGGAAGAGGTTGGCAGCCTGTAACTTGGCATGGAGGTGTATGGGGGGAACCCTAGTGGGGCTGAGAATAGTGAACCCTCAGAGTTTGAAGGGTTTACTGTTAATTCTGAGATTCACTTAAGAAAAACCAGCGCCACTATTTTGGACCAAATTTGAAGCAAGCTGTATTAATATTAAATACTGACCAAGATTAACATTCAGGACCAGTCCCTGGAAACAACCCAGTTGAGTGGCTCTGAATCATGTGTTTTCGGGGCTTTTATGGAAAAACTCAGACCATCATACTTTCCCCATGAGACTTTGTTGTTGTTGTTCAGGGACTACAACTCCCAGCATCCCCAGAAGTTAACTGGTCCTTGGGGAGGTGGGGCTTCCAGGTTAATTTAGGGTATTATATTCACATGAGGAAGCAGGGTTCTCCTCTTAAGAACTGCTGTCTCTGCCCTTGCCTGGGGGAATTAATCCTGCATTGTCCTCAGAAGCTGCAATGATCTTCCCTGAGGGAGCTGCCAGACAAGACAGCACTGGTGTCCCCTCTGCCTAGCAAGCATTGCCTTTAGACCTAAAGCAGACTTAAAGCTAAGCAAGCCCCTAGAAGTTAGATAGAAGAGAATTTTCACTGCAGAGCTAGTGTATTTGTTAAGTGTGCTAATTCATTCAAGCAAAAGTCAAGAATATGTGTGGGAATGGATTTCAAGGGTGTGGGATAATGGAAAACGAAATAAAACTGATTTGGAAGGAGTTCAATGATATGGGCCCACTGAGTGGGTATTCTCAGTTTAATATGGAAGTTTGTGCAGTTAAAAAAAGGTATCAGAAGTTTATTCAGTTGCTTGGTTGACGCATTTGTCAACAGATAGCCTACTGAGGAGCTGGATGTTTGGTTGGAAGTGTCACGCAGCCTCCTGGCTCCCTTTATCCAAGGAGTCTAAGATGTTTGTTTGGAGGCTTCACCCCATCCCCTGGCATCCATTCTGAAAAATTTTGGTGGAACTTTTCACCCCAAGCCTCCTACCCTGGTAGTTGCCGCAGTTCAGACTTCAACTCTGAGAAAGCCTGTGACCCCTCCCCAAGGGGCTCGAGACCACTTCCACAGGCTATTTAAACTGCCCTCCCAGAGAACGACACGTGGTCTTTCTGGTTTCCTTTCCTTTCTCTGTGGTTCCCTGGTTTTCTTCCTGTCTAGTCTTCTCTCTGGGGACAGGAAGGCCACCCAGGAGGGGTGGCATTCATTAAACCTGAGCTTTTCCTAATTTGGTTTGATTTGGTCTGATTTGGATTACTGCATTGGCAGAGAGGCTTATCGGGAGGTAAAAACTTTACACTGGAGATGCCCAATATCCTTCATTTAGTGTTGATAAATGGATTTTAAGGCTCAGGAAAATTGTAATGCTGGATGATGCCTGATCTTCCAGAAGACCCAGGTTCAATTCCCAGAAACCACATGATGACTCACAGCCATCTATAACTCCAGTTCTAGGGGATCTGATGCCCTCTGACCTCTGTGAACACAAGGCATACACATAGTACACAGATATATGTGCAAGCAAACACTCATATACATAAAAATAGCAAAAAATAAAAAACAAACTGAAAAATAAAGTAAAAAACAAACTTAAAGCCTAATCCTCCACAATGGAAAAGCTCAGAAAGACATGCAGTTCACTAATTCTATAAGGCAGAAAATGGTGAGCGAGCACTAGAACATGGAAAGAGCACTATTGACTGTACGAACTTAATCAACTAGTGACTCCAAATACAGCTGCTGTGCCCAACATAGCCCAACTCAAACAGGCTAACACATCTCTGGGTACATGGAATGCAGCCATTCATCTGGTAAGTGCCTTTTTCTCAGTTCCTGTCCATGAGGACCACCAGAAGCAATTTGCTTTCAGATGACAAGGTCAGCAGCACACCTTTAGAGCACTGCCTCAGGGGTATATTAACTCTCCAGCTCTGTGTCATAACTTGTTCCTTGAGATCCTGATCGTTTGTCTCTTCTACAAGATGTCACACACTGGTCCAGTATATTGATGATATATAAATTGGACCAAGTGAGCAGGAGGGAGCAGCTGCTCTGATCGTGTTGATAACACATATGTGCCAGAGAATGAGTGTCCTTGACTCATTCCTATGACATGATGTCCTTTGTCATCTTGACACGAGATAGGGTCATCAGAGAAGAACGTGCCTCAGCTGAGAGAACACCTCCACAATATCCGGCTGTAGACAAGCCTGTAGGGCATTTTCTTAAGTAAGCAGCTCTCCTCCATGGCCTCTGCATCAACTCCTGCCTCCAGGTTCCTTCCCTGTTTGAGTTCCTGTCCTGACTTTTGTTTAATGATGAACTGTGATGTGAAAGTATAAGCCAAATAAACCCTTTCCTCCCCAGGTTGCTTTGGTCATGGTGTTTCATCACAGCAATAGTGACACTAAGGCAATGAGAAATAAATCCAACCAAAATTCAAAGACCTCTACCTCAGTGTAATATCTAGGAGTCCTGTGCTGTGGGGCTTGCAGAAATATTCCTTTGAAGATAAAGGATCAGTTACTGCACTTGGCTCCTCCCACCACTAGGAAAGAAGCACAACATTTAGTTGACCTTTTTGGATTCTGGAGACAGTATATTCCCCACTTGTGTGTGTTACTCAGGACCATATACCAAGTAACTCAGAAAGCTGCTCCCTTTGTGTGGGGCCTGAACAGGAGAGGCTCTACAACAGGTCCAGGCTGCTCTGCAGGCTTCATTACCACTTGGACCATATGATCCAGCAGACCCAATGATACTTATGGCTTCAGTGGCAGGTGGGGATGCTATTTGGAGCCTTTGACAAATCCTTACACATGGAGTACAGAAGAGACCATTGGGATTTTGGAGCAAAGCTCTACCATCACCTGCAGACAACTATTCTTGGCCTGCTACGGGCTTTAGTGGAAACAACATTTTAGCAATGGGCTACCATGCAGTCTGAGCTGCCTGTTATAAACTGAGTATTATCAGATCTGCCAAGCTATAAAATAGGACATGCACATCAGTAAACCAGTATCAAATAGAAATGTGTGTGTGTGTGTGTGTGTGTGTGTGTGTGTGTGTGTGTGTGTGTGTGAAAGAGCCCAGGGAGGTCTAAAAGGCACATGGAAGTTACACGAAGAAGTTTCCAAAATACCTATTGTTTCTACTCCCATTTGCAATGCTGTCTGCTGCCAAGCAAGCACCTGTAACCCCTTTGGCTTGTCCTATGATCAGTTGACTAAGAAAAAGAAGATTAGAGCACAGTAATTACTGGTTCTGCACATTATGTGGGTACTACCAAGAAATAGACAGTTGGCTGGACAGTGGTGGCACATGCCTTTTTTAATCCCAGCACTTGGGAGGCAGGCAGATCTCTATGAGTTCAATACCAGCCTGGTCTACAGAGCAAGTTCCAGGACTGGCTCCATAGCTACTGGAAAACCCTGTCTCACAAAACAAAAAACAAACAAAAGGAAAGAAAAAGAAATGGGCAGCTGCAGAATTACAACCGCTTTCTGGGACAACCCTGAAAGACACCAGTAAAGGAAAATCTTCATAGAAGGCAAAACTTTGGGCAGTACACATGGTCATATATTTTGTTTGGAAAGAGAAATGGGCAGATGTCTGATTGTACACTGACTTATGGTCTATAGCCAGTGAACTGGATGGATGGTCAGGAACTTGGAAAGTGCATGATTGGAAGCTGGGAGAGAAAGACATTTGGAGAGGTTTGTGGCAGGATCTCTCCAAATGGATGAAGGATGTGAAGACACTTATGTGTCGTGTAAGTGCGCATCAGAAGGTAACTTCAGCAGAGGGATAGATCTGATGGACTGTTTTATGCACTATCAACTTCTTTCCCTGGCCATCCCTGTCATTACCCAATGGGCCCATGTACTAAGAGGCCATGGATAAAGAGATGAAGGTTGGCTATTCATGAACTCAACAACATGGATTTCCACTCACCAAAGTTGACCTGACCACAGCTGTTGCTGAATGTCACATCTGCCAGCAGGAGAAACCAATATGGCACATTCCCCCAGGTAATGAGTGGCAGGTCACCTACATTAGACTACTTTCTCCATAGAAAGAATAATGTTTTGTCCTTACTGGAGTAGAACTTATTCTGGTTATAGATTTGCCTTTCCTGCAATAATGCTTCTGCCAAAACCACCATCCATGGACTTGACAGAATGCCTGATCCACTGACATGTTATAACATGCAGCATTGCTTCTGACCAGGGAACTTGCTTCACAGCCAGAGAAGTGTGACAGTGGGCCTATAATCATGGGATCCACTGGTCTTACCAGCTCCTGTGGCAGCTGGCCTAATAGAATGACAGAAGGCCTTTTGAAGACAAAGTTACAGTATCAAGGATGACATTAGCCTAGAAGGCTAAAAAAAGGATTCTCCAGAAGGTGGCATATGCTTTGAATCAATGACAAATATATGATATGGTGTTATGGGATATTTCACACTGTGAAAATGTATTGTTGTGACTGTTGTAATAAAAAGATGAATGATCAATGGTTAGGCAGGAGAAATAGATGGGACTTCCAGATAGAGAGAGAACTCTGAGAAGAAAGGTGAAGTCACTAGTTAGATTCAGAGAAGTAGTATGGGCAATAAGGAAATGAGTGTGTTGTAGAGAGTCTTACAGCTTGTGGTTACCCACCTACTGCAGCATGGCCTCTTCTATGTATGCTGATGCAGAGCCTGAATCTGCCCCTTCTTCCCTGGCTGCTCCTTTCGCATTGCTGGATTGCTGGATTCGAGCTCTGTTCTCCATTCAAGCAGAGAATTCTTATTTGTGAGTTTACCGCTAAATAAATAACCATCTATTTCTCAATTCTAAGCTAGCGTAGGATTTATTTTAAGTGTCTGTTCCACATAAGTGAATAAACCATGTGCCAGAATGTAGATTGAAAAATATCAGTTAATATAAATTGTTCCTTATTTTTTAAATTTTTTATGATTTATTGAGTTATACTTTTTCTCTGCTCCCCCCTTCCCTCCCCTTCTGGCCTCTCCCATGGTCCCTGTGCCCCTAATTTACTCAGGAGCTTGTCTTTTTCTATTTCTGATGTAGATTAGATCTGAGATTTTGATGGGCATTGCATTGAATCTGTAGATTGCTTTTGGTAAGATTGCCATTTTTACTATGTTAATTCTACTGACCAAAGAGCACGGGAGATTGTTCTATCTTCTGGTGTCTTCTTCAATTTCTTTCTTCAAAGATTTAAAGTTCTTGTCATACAAGTCTTCCACTTGTTTGGTTAGAGTTACTCTGAGATATTTTAAGCTATTTGTGGCTGCTGTGAAGGGTAATGTTTCTCTGCTTTTTTTCTAACCCCATTTATCATCTCTGTACAGGAGGGCTACTGATGTTTTTGAGTTTATCTTGTATCCTGCTACATTACTGAAAATGTTTATGAGTTGTAGAAGTTCCTTGGAAGAATTTTTGAGGTTGCTTATGTAAACTATCATGTCATCAGCAAACAGTGAGAGTTTGACTTCTTTTTCAATTTGTATCCCCTTGATCATCTTTTATTGTCTTATTGCTCTAGTTAGAACCTCAGGAACTATCTATATTGAATGGATATGGAGAGAGTGGACAACCTTGTCTTATTCATGATTTCAGTGGGATGGCTGTGAGGTTCTCTCCTTTTAGTTTGATGTCGGGTGTTAATTTGCTGTATATTGCCTTTATTATGGTCAGGTATGCTTCTTGTATCCCTGCTTTCTTCAAGACCTTTATCATGAAGGGATGTTTTATTTTTTGGAAGGCTTCTAAAACATCTAATGAGATTATCATGTGGTGTTTATTTTTCAGTTTGTTTATATGATGGATTACATTGACAGATTTTCATATGTTGAACCACTCCTCCACCTCTGGGATGAAGCCGTCTTGATCATGGTGGATGATGGTTCTCATGTGTTCTTGGATTTGATTTGCCAGTATTTTATTTAGTACTTTTACATCAATGTTCATGAGTGAGATTGGTCTTTAATTCTCTTTCTTAATAATGTCTTTCTGTGGTTTGAGAATCAGGGTAATTGTAGCCTCATAAAAAGAATTTGGCAATGTTCCTTCTTTTTCAATTGTGAGGAACAATTGAGAAGTATTTGTTTTAGTTCTTCTTTGAAAATCTTGTACAATTCTGAGCTGAAACCATCTGGTTCTGGGCTTTTTTTTGGTTTGGTTTTTTTTTTCTGGACTTTTTATGACTGTTTCTATTTCTTTAATAGTAATAGGTGTGTTTAAATTGGTTATCTGGTCTTGATTTAATTTTGGTAGGTGATATTTATCCAGAAAGTTATCCATTTCTTTTAAGTTTTCCCCTTTTATGGAGTGCAGATTTTCAAAATATGACTTGATGATTCTCTGGATTTCTTCCCTGTTTATTGTTATGTCCTCCTTTTCATTTCTGATTTTGTTAATTTGGACAATCTCTCTTTGCTTTTTGGTTAGTTTGGATAAAGGTTTTTCTTTTTTGTTGATTTTTCTTGAACAACCAACTCTTATTCTCACTGATTCTTTGTATTGTTTTCTTTGTTTCTGTTTTGCTGATTTCAGCTCTCAATGTGATTATTTCCTGCTGTCTTGTTCTCCTGGGTGAGTTTGCTTCTTTTTGTTCTAGAGTTTGCAAATGTTCTGTTAATTTACTAGTATGGGATTTTTCCAGTTTCTTTATGGAGGCATTTAGTGCTATGAACTTTCCTTTTAGCACTGCTTTCATTGTGTCCCATCAATTTGGGTACACTGTATAGTCATTTTCATTGAATTTTAGGAAGTCTTTAATTTCTCCCTTTATTTCTTCTTTGACCCATTGATGCTTCAGGTGAGCACTGTTTAATTTTCATTTGTTTGTGGGCTTTCTGGAATTAGTATTGCTGTTGAATTCTAATTTTAAGCAATGGTGACCGAGTAAGATCATGGCATTATTACAAATTTTATATCTGTTGAGGTTTGCTTTGTTGCCAAGTATGTGGTCAATTGTTGAGAAGGTTCCATGAGGTCCTAAGAAGAAGGTATATTATTTTACATTCAGATGGAATGTTCTATAGATGTCTGTTAAGTCCATTTGAGTCATAACATCTGTTAGTTCCCTTATTTCTTTGTTAATTTTCTGTCTGACTGACCTATCCAGTGGTGTGAGTGGGGTATAGAAGTATCTCACAATTAGTGTATGGTGTTTAATATCTGATTTAAGCTTTATAAGTGTTTCTTTTACATATGAGGGTGCCCTTGTATTTGGGTCATTGATGTTCAGTATGGAGATTTCTTCTTGTGGATTTTATCTATGACTAATATGAAATGTCCTTCTTTGTCTCTTTCAATTGATTTTAGATTGAAGCCTATTTTGTTAGATATTAGGATAGCTACACTAGCCTGTTTCTTAGGTACATTTGATTGGAATTTTTTCCCAACCCTTTATCTGAGTCAATATCAATTTCTGAGGTTGAAGTGTATTTCTTGTATGCACCAGAATGATGGATTCTGTTTTTATATCCAGTCTGTTAGTTTGTATCTTTTTATAGGTGAGTTGAGTCCATTTATATTAAGGGATACAGAATATTAATAACCAGTGGTTGCTAGCTCTGATTATTTTAGTTTTGTTGATGGTGATATTATTTTGTCTGTTTTTCCATTCTTTGGAATTTCCTGCTGTGAGGTCATCTATTGTCCAAATTTTTGCTGATGTATCCAACTTTCTTGTGTTGGAGTTTTCCTTCTAGTACTTTGTGTAGGGATGGGTTAGTGGTATTGGTTAAATCTGGATCTGTCATGGAATATCTTGGTTTGTCCTTCTACAGTGATTGAAAGTTTTGCTGGATAAAGTAGTCTGGACATCTGTGGTCTCTTAATGTCTGCCTAAAGGACATTTGGCTTTCATTGTTTCCACTGGGAAGTCACATGTAATTCTGATAGGTCTGCCTTCATATATTACTGGTCCTTTTTCCTTTGTAGCTCTTAAGATTCTTTCTTTATTCTGTATGTTTAGTGTTTTGATTATTATATGCAATGGTGACTTTGTTTTATCTACTCTCTTTGGTGTTCTGTAAGCTTCTTGTATCTTCATAGGCATATTTTTCTTTAGATTGGGAAAGTTTTCATTTATGATTTTTTGAATACATTTTCTGTGTTTTTGAGTTGTACTTCTCCTTTATCTATCCCCGTTATTCTTAGGTTTGGTCTTTTCATGGTGTCCCATATTTCCTGAGTATTTTGTGTTAAAACTTTGTTAGATTTAGTTTAGATTTTATTTGCTTTGACCGATGAATCTGTTTACTCCATTGTATCTTCAGCACTTGAGATTCTCTCTTCCATGTCTTGTGTTCTGCTATTCATTCTATAAAGATGGGTTCTGCAGTTTAACTAAGAAAACAAGCTCAAAATAAGGGTATGAGTGAGGATCTAGGCCATATAGGTAGCCCAAAGGTCACCAGGCTATTAATGACATCCATCCACACATTTCTGGGCAGAAAACCAATTACAGCCTATTGTTTAAAGGTCAATAGAAGTCCATAGTGGCCAGGGGGCATTCTCAGCTTCCAGTTCAATTGAAAATTTGCTGTGGCTCCTGGCAGGAGTGCTCCCCAATATGATGCCAACACTTCCAGGCCAGAAAAACTTAAGGTTGTGGGAACAGGAAGGAAAATTTTTTCCTAGGGAGTCACTAGGGGTCTAATGTGTATACATATTTCTTTTTTCATCCTGCCTTGTTTCCCATGGATTCTCGCTATGGGAGAAACTGTACCATATACTGGATGCTGATTCAAGCATATAACACCTTTTAGAGAACCGTGACACAGAACTCCTTGCTGCTGCCACCTAATTGTCACTGGAACTATGTCTTCAAAGGATCATTCTATCTTTCATCAGGCCTGCTACTTTGGGATATTGGAGAACATGGTAAGACCAGTGGATTCCATTATCATGGGCCCACTGTCATGAACTACACTTTCTATCTCCTCTTACTAGCCTACTATACCTTAAGTCTGGTTATAGGTCTAGAGGCAACAATTTGTGGGCCCTGAGGGAAGTCAGTATTGTGTGGCCTGACATTTCCTTCAAAGAAAGTTAGAGTTGGTTTAGAAGACAATGGAGAATAAATTTCCTCAATCATAGATGACAATGATACATTTCAAGGGGGGAATGAGGGTGGAGTGATTACCACCCCCAGGTGAGATTAACCCTTGAGTACCTGAGAGTTCACAGTTTTGAGCCCTAATATAGTCCTCCCACATATCCTCATCTCATCACAGGAGCCTATTCTTTACCAATTAATGCCCTTGCCTTAACTGCAGACACTCTCTGAGCCTGGGACTTGAGTATTTGCTGTAGTTAAGCCAACCTTATAATGTGGGCTTCTGTTTGATTTTCTATAACATGAGGTATATGGCTGCTGGAAAGATTATCTTCCAGGGCACACTTAGAAACTTTTTATACCAGAGTCTTGTTTTTATACCAGGTATTGTTTCTTTTTATACCAGAGTCTATCAATCTTATCACTAAATTCATTTTTGTCCTTCAACAAATGCTGAGAAGCTAGAAGTAGGTTAACAAAAAGCTCATTCCCATCCTTTGTTAATTTATCCAGAGATGCTAAGAACAACTGACCAGCATCATCACTTTTTTAATTTTGCCACAAACTGTCCAAAGTTTTGTATACAGAGTCACCAGATGCATTCCTGCTCACAACTGGCAAATCGGGATAATGAATTGCATTCTTATCTGTAAGTTTATAGAATATTCTCACCATGGGCTCTCAGTTTTCTCTGAGCTCCCAGGAGAGGCTTCATTAGCTGTTGCTGTTGGTAAGTGGGAAAGCCTATTCCAGATATTTGATAGAGTCATCCTTATCCTTATACTGCTCTGGAACCACTTCTGGTACCAAAATCTGCATTAGTCAGGTTCTCTATAGTTACAGAATGTATAGAATGAATAACTCTACACACACACACACACACACACACACACACACACACACACACACAATTAAGATATGTACAGTGTATGGGGATTTATTAGAATGTCTTACAAGCTGTGGTTCAGTTATTCCAAAACTTGGTGTCTATGAATGGAAAGTAAAACAATCTAGTAGCTGCTCTGCCCACAAGCCTGGATGTCTCATTTGGTCTTTAGTATTTCCCAAAGAAATCAGTCCTAATGCCAGTGAAGAATTTGCAACAAGGTGAGAGGAAGAAGGCAAAGAAGAAAATCTTTCTTTGTTAATGCCTTTTTGTAGGCTTCCAGAGAAAGGTGTGGATCAGGTTAGATCAGGATTTAAGATCTGGATTAAAAATGTGTCTTCTAATCTCAAGCATCTTTCCACTTCAAATTAATTAGAAATCTCTCACATTTGTGCCCTCCATTTTTAGGTTTTAGTTAATGCCAGATGTAGCCTAGTTCAGAACTGAGAATAAATTCAATTAAGAAAATTCAACACGAGAAAAATTATTGTTTTCCATAAAGGGACCACTCATGTGGAATCCTGGTGATGATGGGGAGAGAAATTCAGCCCCTGGCCCAGTTGTGTTGCATGAAATGTCCCTTGAGCTCGTCAAGGAGAGGAGCTGGAGGCCCAGGCTTGACCTGTCCTATTCTTCAAAGTTATTCTTGAACACACTGTGTGCAACCCTAGAAACACAGGAATTTTAAGGAAGGGGAGAATCACAAGTTACAGCTGCAGACACTGAAAATTCCAGTGCAAGGCAAGCTACAGAAGGAAGGAGACAGGGAGGGGATGGCTCAGTTTCACCGAGAGGAAACCATTCCCGCTGCCTAAATCCAGGGTTTGTATAGATTCTTCTGTTGTCTTACATTTGCTCTAATTGATCATGTAACCTGATCCTTGCTCTAAAGCCTAGAACCTGATCTGCATCTGCTCCTGCATGCAGACAAGACTGTGACATCTAAGGAAGATCAAATGAGTGAGCATAGAGAGAGGCTTACAATTTAGTGCCAAAGACATACCAGTGCCCTGCCTGCTAACGTAGCCAGGTAGACACTGGGAAGCTTGAAGGTTTTATTATGTTTAAATTACTTTCATAATTTTATTTCTTTTTTAAAATTATTTTATTACTTAAAAAATACCAATCCAAATTCCCACTTTGTCTTCTCCTTCCACTCACCTCCCACTCCCTCTACAGACCTTCCCACCCTACCCCCTCCAATTCTAAAAGAGGGCTGCACACCCTGCTCTGTGGAAAGTCCAAGGCCCTCTCTATTACATCTAGGTTGAGCAAGGTTTACATCCAAAGAGAATAGGGTCCCAAGAAGCCAGTGCATGCCAAAAAGACAAATCCCAGTGTCACTATCAGTGGCCCCTCAGTCCTCCCCAATTGTCAACTCCCTTCAGAGTTGACTCCCAGTTCAATTGGAGTTGGTGAGCTACCATTAGCTCAAGCAAACTGTCTCAGTGAATAAAACCCTCATTGTCTTGGATTCCTTGCTCATAATCTGACTCCTTCCACTCTTCAACTGGATTTCTTGACCTCAGTCCAGTGTTCTGATGTGGGTCATTGCCTCTGTTTTAATTTATTGTTTTACAAAGGTTCTATGGTGATATTTAAGATAATCATTAGTCTGACTACAGGGAAAGGCCAGTTCAGATGCCCTCGCCTCTATTGCTTAGGGTCTTATCTGGGGTCATTGCTGTGGGTTCTTGGGCATTATTCTAGAGCCAAGTTTCTTCCTAACTCCATAATGGCTCCTTCAATCAAGACATCTCTTTCTTTGCTCTCATATCTGTTTTTCCTCCTTCTCGACTATACTATTCCCTCAAGTTCTCCTTTACCTCCCCTCTCCACTTCCTTCTACCCCCTGCCCCTATGCTCCCAAATTATTTTCTGTTTCCATTTTCCAGGAGGGTCTGTTTATGTTTTTCTTTGGTTAAACTTAATTTTTAGTTTCTCCTGGATCATGAATCATAGGCTCGATGCCCCTTTTACTTTTGCTTAGTATCCACTTATGACTGAATATATACCATATTCATTTTTGGGGGGTCTGGGTTATCTCACTCAGAATGTTGTTTTCTAATTTCCTCCATTTGCATGCAACATTCAAGATGTCGTTTTTTTATCACTGAGTAGTATTTTAATGTGTAGATATTCCACAATTTTTTTTATCCATTCTTCTGTTGAGGGGCAGCTAGGTTGTTGCCAGATTCTGGCGATTACAAATAATGCTGCTGTGAACATAGTTGAACAAATGCTTTTGTAGTACGATTGAGGATCTTTTGGGTATATTCCCAAGACTGGTATTGCTGGATCCTGAGGTAGGTTTACTCCCAATTTTCTGAGAAACTGCCACATTGATTTCCTAAGTGGTTACAGAAGTTTGAATTCCCACCAGCATGAATGAGTATTCCCCTTGCTGCTCCACATCCTCTCCAGCATAAGCTACCATTATTGTTTTTTATCTTAGCCATTCTGACAAGAGTGAGATGGTATCTCATTGTTTTGATTTGCATTTTCCTGATTGCTAAGGGAGTTGAACATGTCCTAAAGTATCTTTTGGCCATTTGAAATTCTTCTGTTGAGAATTCTCTGTTCAGTTCAGTACTTCACTTTTTAATTGGTTTATTTACAATTTTAATGTCTTAGTTTCTTGAGTTCTTTATATATTTTAGAGATCAGAACATTGTCAGATGTGGGGTTGGTGAAAATCTTCTCCCTTTCTGTAGGCTGCCTTTATTTCTTTTTGACTGTTTCCTTTGCTTTACAGAAGCTTCTCTGTTTCAGGAGGTCCCATTTATTTATTTTTGTTCTTATTGTCTGTGCTACAGGGGTTATATTTATGAAGAGGTCTCCTGTGTCCATGCATTGAAGGTTACTTCCCACTTTCTCTTCTATTGGGTTTAGTGTGTTTGGAGTTATATTGAAGTCTTTAATGCATTTGGACTTGAATTTTGTGCATGGTGACTGATATGGATCTATTTTCATTCTTCTACATGTTGCTATCCAGTTATGCCAGCACCATTTGTTAAAGATGCTTTCTTTTTTCCATTGTATAACTTTGCTTCTTTGTCAAAATCAGGTGTTTGTATGTGTGTGGATTAATCCGGGTCTTCAGTTCTTTTCCGTTGCTTAACATCTCTGTTTTTATGCCAATACCAAGCTGTTTTCATTACTGTAGCTCTGTAATAGAGTTTGATGACAGGGATGGTAATGCCTCTTGCAGTTCCTTTATTGTTCAGGTTTTTGGCTATCTTAGGTTTTTTGTTTTTCCATATGAAGTTGATTATTGTTCTCTCAAGATCTGTGAAGAATTGTGTTGGGATTTTGATGGGAATTGTATTGAATCTATAGGTTGCTTTTGGTAAGATTGCCATTTTTATTATGCTGATCCTTCCGATTCAAGAGCATGAGAGATCTTTCCTTTTTTGGTATCTTCTTCAATTTCTTTCTTCAAAGACTAATGTTCTTGTCAAATAGGTCTGTCACATCCTTTGTTAGTGTTAACCCACGATAGTTTATGTGATTTGTGGCTATTGTGAAAGGTGATGTTTCTCTGATTTTCCTCTCAGCTTCTCTATCCTTTGTGTATAGGAGGGCAACTGATTTTTTAGAGTTGATCTTGTATCCTGCCACTTCACTGAAGGTATTTATCAGCCATAGGAACTCTCTGGTAGAGTTTTTGGGGTCACTTATGTACACTATCATATCATGTGCAAATAACAAAAGTTTGACTTTTTCATTTCCAATTTGCATCACTTGATCTTCTTATGTTATCTTATTGCTATTGCTAAAACATCAAGAACTATGTTAAGCGATATGGAGAGAGTAGACAGCTGTGTCTTGTTCCTGATTTTAGTGAAATTGCTTTGAATTTCTCTCTATTTCATTTGATGCTAGCAGTTAGCTTGCTGTATATTGCTTTGTTTATATTTAAATATGATCATTGTGTCCCTAATCTTTCCAAGACCTTTATCATAAAGGGGTGTTGAATATTGTCAAATGCTTTTTCTGCATCTAATGAAATGATTATACAATTCTTTCTTTCAGTTTATTTATATGATGGAATACATTGATAGATTTTCATATGTTGAACCAGCCCTGCATCTCTGGGATGAAGCCTACTTGATCATGATGGATGATTTTTTGATGTGTTCTGGATTTGGTTTGTCAGTATTTTATTGAGAATTTTTGCATCAATGTTCATGAGTGAGATTGGTTGTAATTCTCTTTCTTGGTTGAGTCTTTGTGTGGTTTTGGTATCAAGGTAACTATAGCTTTATAAAAAGAGTTTGGCAATGACCCTTATGATTCTATTATGTGGAACACTTTGAGAAGTATAGGTTTTAGCTTTGCACTAAAATCATCTGTCCCTGGGCACTTTTTGGTTTGGAGGTTTTTGGTGACAGCTTCTATCACCTTGTGACTTATAGGTCTATTTATATTTTTCACCTGGTCTTGATTTAATTTTGGTATATGGTATCTACCTAAAAAATTGTTCAATTTCTTTTACATTTTCCAACTTTGTGGCTTGCAGGCTTTTGTAGTAGAACCTAGTGATTCCCTGAATTTTCTCAATGTCCATTGTTGTGTCTTCCTTTTCATTTCTGATTTTGTTAATTTGGGTGTTCTCTCTTTGCCTTTTGATTAGTTTGGATAGGGGTTTGTCAATCTTGTTGATTTTCTCAAAGAACCAGCTCTTTGTTTCATTAATTTTTTGTATAATTTTCTGTGTTTTTATGTTGTTGATTTCAGCCCTCATTTTGATTATTTCCTGTCTTCTACTCCTCCTGGGTGAGTCTGCTTATTTTTTTCTGGAGCTTTCAAGGCATGCTGTTAGGTCACTGATGTGAGCTTTCTCCATTTTCTTTATGTGGGCCCTTGGTGCTATGAACTTTCCTCTTAGCACTGCTTTCATAGTGACCCATATGTTTGGATATGTTGTGCCTTCATTTTCATTGAATTCAAGGAAGGTTTTAATTTATTTCTTTATTTCTTCATTGACCCAGGAGCAGTTCAGTAGTTGACTGTTCAGTTTCTATGAGTTTGTAGGCTTTCCTGGAATAGTGTTGTTGTTGAATTCTAACTTTACTCCATGGTGATCTGATAAGACACAGTGGAATACTCCAACTGTTTTTGTATCTGTGGATGTTTGCCCTGTTACTGAGAATGTCATCAATTTTTGAGAAGGTTCCATGAGGTGCTGAGAAGAAAGTATTTTCTTTTTTGTTTGGGTGAAATGCTCTATAGATGTCTGTTAAGTCCATTTGATTCATCACATCTGTTAGTTCTCTAATTTCTGTGTTAAGTTTCTGTTTGTTTGAACTGTCCATTGGTGAGGGAGGAGTGTTGAAGTCTCATTCAATTAGTGTGTGGGGTTTGATGTGCGATTTAAGTTTTAGTAATGTTTCTTTTACATATGTGGGTGCTCTTTTATTCATATAGATATTCAGGGTTGTGACTTCATCTTGATGAATTGTTCCTGTTATGAGTATCAAGTGTCCTTCTCCATCTCTTCTGGTTGAGTTTAGTATGAAATCAGTTTTGTTAGATATTAGAATAGCCACTTGTTTCTGAGGTCCATTTGATTGGAAAACCTTTTCCCAATTCTTTACTCTGAGGTACTTTCTGTTTTTGAGGTTGATGTGTGTTTCTTCTAAACATCAGAAGGCTGGATCCTGTTTTCCTATCTATTCCCTTAGCCTGTGTCTTTTTATAGGTCAGTTATGACCATTGATATTAAGCACTATTAATGATCAGTGGTTGTTAACTCCGGTTATCTTTCGGTAGTGGTGTTTGTGTGTTTCCCTTCTTTGGGTTATGCTGATGGTGAGTTATCAGATGTCTGTGTCATTGCAGGTGTAGTTTGGTTCCTTGGGTTGAGATTTTCCTTCTAGGATTTTCTGTAAGGTTGGGTTTGTTGTTACATAGTGTTTAAATCTGTTTTTGTCATTGAATATCTTGTTTTCTCCATCCATGGATGTGGAAAGAAAGCTTTGCTGGGTACAGTAGTCTATGCTTGCACCCATGGTCTCTTAGTGTCTGTAGCACATCGATCTGAGACCTTTCTTAGATTCATGGTTTTCATTGAGAAGTCGGGTGTAATTCTGATAGATTTACCTTTATATGTTACTTGACCTTTTTCCTTTGCAGTTCTTAATATTCTTTGTTCTGTGTATTGTGTTTTTATTATTATATGGCTAGGGGATTTATTTTTTTGATCCAGTCTATTTAGTGTTCTCTTTTCTTCTTGTACCTTCATAGGGATATCCTTCTGTAGGTTGGGAAAATTCTCTTCTATAATTTTGTTGAATACATTTTCTGTGCCTTTGAGCTGGAGTTCTTCTTCTACCCTTATTATTTTTAGGTTTGGTCTTTTCATGGTGTCCCAGATTTCCTGAATGTTTTGTGTTTAGAATTTGTTGGATTTAGTGTTTTCTCTGACCAATGAATCTATTTCCTCAATAGTATCTTCAGTGCCTGGGATTCTTTCTTCTATCTTTTGTATTCTGTTGGTTATATTTGTCTCTGTGGCTCCTGTTTGTTTACCCAGATTCTACATTTCCCAAGTTCCATTGGTTTGTGTCTTCTTTATTACCTTAATTTCAATCTTCAAGTCTTGAACTGTTTCCTTCACCTGTTTGCTTACTTTTGCTTGGTTTTCTTTGAGGGATTTATCTGTGTCTTCCAGGTTTCTGTTTGTCTTCTCTATTTCTTTAAGGGAGTTTTTCACTTCTTCTTTAAAGGTCTCTATCATATTCATAAAGTTACGTTTAAAGTTGTTTTCTTCATCTTCTGGATTAGGATGATCAAGTCTTTCTGTTTGGTTTCCACAGGGTTCTGGTGTTACCATGTTGTTTTTTAGGATGTTGGAGGAACTCTTGCATTGGCGCCTACCCATCTCTTTTTTCAAATGAGTGCAGTAGTGTCTTGGCTTTTTGGTCCAATCTTTGCTATGACAATCTCTTAGATCCACTCAGTTTTGGAGCTGGCTTTAGGTCCACTTAGCATTGGTGCCAGTTGTGTCACAGGGTTCTATGGAGCTTGCAGGGTTGGGGGCGGGTTGGAGGTCAGTTGAGGATGAAGTGGATTGAGGGCTAGCAGGAAAGATCCCTGCTGCTGGCTCTCATGTCCACCAAGTATTGGCTCAGGATGTATTGCTCACAGGGAATGGTGGTTTGTACTTGGGGTGCATTGAGGGCCAGCAGACAAGTTCCCTGCTGGGGATTAGAAATGCCAAGGGACCTGGAGAGGGGCAAAAAGCATCATCACAATTGCCTCCTTGAGATATAAAGTACCATGTGACAAGGTAGAGGTATTTTGGCTTTGGTGAGATCTGCGAATTCAAAGCTACTTCCTCCTGTCCAAAGAATGGACTTAATTATGCTGGAATCATGAAGTGTGATCTGCCTTAAAAATTAGATTCTTACATATTATTGTGTCTCCTCCCTTAGATGTTAAGATAATTGAGCCCATCAGTACCCTCCCCAGAATGCCTCTACTCAGAAATATGGATTCATTTGAAAACACAATAATTCATGGGAAGATTAATTGTTCCATTAATGAGACACTGGACTTACACTTCATAGGAAGTCTTCCCTCTACATGGCAGTTTCTACATCACGGCCAAGCCTGCTTGCTTCATGATCTCCAACTCAAACCAGAAAAATAAGGCATAGCTTTTCCTTTTGCCGTTTCCATTCTCCTATTCTTTTTTTATTTTTGGTTATTTGTGACAGAGTTTCTCTGTGTAACAGTACTCATTGTCCTAAAACTCACTTTGCACACCAGGTTGGTCTCAAATGCACTGAGATCAGCCTGCCTCTGCCACAGTGCTGGGATTAAAGACATGTGCCACCACAATGGGCTCCCATTCTTTTTAATCTTCAAATGTCAGAGAAAATTTTTTTGCATGCTTGGATGACCTTCTGAACTGTCTGACTGTTTCCCTGAAACACACAAAAACACACGCACACTCATATACACACACTCACACAAGCACTGCAAAATCACTAATATTGGTCTTAGCATCAGGATTTCCTCATGAGGGAAGGGACTAGGAGTGTCCTGAGCCTTCCTCTGAAGATGCTGATGGGAAACTGGAGTTTGTCCTTAGTCTGTGGGGAAGGTTTAGAGTGACACAGAGGACAAGGGTGAAGAACAGTGCAAAGCCAGTGCAGACATCATGACCCTCTGACATGCTGTGATTTGTACATGAGGACCTTGCTGTAAGGATCCACAGCTCAGGTGCTGTCATTTGCAGGACTGAGCCTGCCAACTTCAGAAGTCTGGGAGACATAAGAAAGCCCGATTCATTGATGAATTCCATCAAGACCAGGCTTCAGAAAATCATCTTCCACACAGAGACACTCAGAGAATCAAACTAATTCATCTAAATCAGCACTTCTCAATCTGTGGGTCTCTACCTCTTTGGGGGTCAAATGAGCCTTTCATAGGCTCACCTAAGATCATCAGAAAACAGAGATGACTGTTTTACATTGTGACTCATAACAGACACAAACATACTTATGAAGCAGGAGAAAAGGGGTTCTTCACAACATGGGGAACTATATTAAAAGGTTGCAGCATTAGGACTATTGAGAACCACTGATCCAACTAATCACCTCAGATGAGAACCATGGATTCCCTGTCAGATGGGAAGCACTTGCTGACCCAGAGAACTGTTCACAACCTGCATGGAGACTATGAGGATTTTGCAGACACCTCACTCAGCAAGTACATACACAATAACACTGGCTGACACGTCATAGCCCCATGACCGAATGTTTCCCCCATCTAGATCCCAGATGTCATCACTGGACATAAAGCAGTCTAACAATGCTGACCTTGTCTGGCAGTGATGTTCCACAGCCCTCTGAAGTCCTAGTTATCTTTTCACAGTAGCCAGAAAAGTCCTGTAATTTTAACCAATTAAAGAGAAAAATTCATTCACTGGGATTAAAATACTACCACAGTTTCTAAATTTCTGGAACATGGGAAGGGCAGCATGGACCCTGGTGTCAGGAGGCTGTGAAGAAAAGAACACAGATGCACCAGATCAGCCTGAGGTTGATTAGAGCAGAAGGAGAAGGAGGCTTCTGGGAAGGGGTTGGCTTGACGCCCCCCCCCCCCAAAGGCATGCTTTTCTGCTCCTGGGAACCCATGTCCTGCATCCCATATATCTCTTTTTCAGGGAGTTTCTCCTGATTAGCCCACCCAAGATTCCTGTCCCTGCCTTCCATGCTCATCTCTGTCTTCTCAGTTGCCTGGCTGGAACTGGAATTTCCTATGGGCAGACTCTCCTCCCCATCCCCAGTGTCATGCCCTGTCCTCCTCAATCTCTTGTTGATTTTCTTCTCTCTTCCCTTGTTTCACACACTCCTCTCCTCCTCTCTACCCTGTGCTCCATTAACTCCTGCACAGTACATAAACTTCCTTATAGCTGGTCATTGATAAGGATCTTTAAAACTAGGAAATGTTGAGTCAACCAACTTTGGCTAAGGCCTGATGTAACTGACATGCCATTTTTTAAAGGCAAGAAACCTTTTAGGACTCTCTCACCCTGTCTTGGCAAGATAAGACAATCCTGTTTTTCTCCATTTACGGATATTTTGTAATTTTGTCAGTGGTTGAGGTATGGGCTTTTTCTTTGCCCAAAGGCCAGTTTTGCCAGGAAGAAGACAAGCTCCATGTGGAGAGTCTTTGGTGCTCAACGTTTTCTCGGGAGTAGAGCGGTGATGCCAGGAGCGATTGTGTCTCACAACTATAGAACTATGAGTTAGATTAAAGGCCATTTTTTACAGCTCTTTGAAGAGGTTGAAGATTATACTGTCTATATTAAGTATGATCTCTATGTATCTAAATAACCTGATTAGCCTAAATATAAATATAATAAACATATATGACTACTGATTTCTATCTATCTAACTTGAAGACTAAGAGAATGAATAACTGTGCAATGAGTGAGGACAATGACCTCCAAATGTAAACAATGTGTATAAATATCTTAATCAGAGGTAGGAATGTAAATATGTGTATATATATTAATACAAATAAAGGTAGAAGCATACTCACATACAACAAGGAAATGACTTGGTGAAGACCCCATGTTGTGTAGAACACGAAGTTGTATAATGTGGATTGCAGAAGTTGAATGCCTGGCTCTTTAAGGTGGGGTGGCCATGTGACTGACTTCTATGTCCAGCCATAGGGCTGGATCAAGAATGAGCTTACCTTGAGGGAGCGAACAGCTCCCATTGCAGGGAGAAGAGGGCTAGAGCGCTTGTGTCCATGTTGCTGGGGGTATCTCACAGGGAACATAATATTTTGTGGTACACAGCTCTATGAAGTTCTGACCTGGTTCCCTCTTGTGGCTGGTGGGCCACACCAGGCCAAAATGAGACCCATGGTTTAAAAGCATGGCCCTAGGCCTGTTCTTCAGACCTTGAAAGGAGACACAAGCAAATGACTCTGTTAGTGACTCTGACATCTCAGGACTCACCACTGGGCTAGTCTGCTCTCTCATAGCACTCTATATGATTTCTCTTCCCTTTTCTGATCACCCTTCCCCAAGCCCAAACCCCTCTTCCTTCCTCCACAGCCTTTAATTGCATCCTTTGCTTGTCTGCTTCATGCTCAACTTTCTCAGAATCCACATAAAGGGGTAGAGTGGGAAAGCTCCTTCTAGGGTCACAGACTAGGGTTTGTGTCCTAAAAATGGTGCTATCAGTGGCAAAAGCAAAGATCAAATAGACAAGGAGAAGTCACTGGGTGTGTCTACCCAGCCTCACTGGGACTCCATTTTTAATGTCTTCCTGCCCCTCACCTGGGGTTGAGTCTCCTTCCTTTGAGGTTAGGATGCAGCAGAAGAAACAGCAGCACAGATAATGGATTTGCCTCCTTACCCCTTTAAAGATCCCTTCTCTGTGTCTTCTTGGAAGATATGGCTGCCTCTCGGGGCTGGCCACTCTTCAAAGTTGGTTTTCTGGATGTTTTGATAGTCAGTGTTCTGACACTTGGGGACATCCACGTTGTCTTCGTCTTCCGCACTCCAGGGGTAGTGCCCATGGTATCTTTGTGGTTTGCACTCAGGCTCGGAAGAGCACCCACAGTGTCTGCATTGTCCATGCTCAGGCTAGAATGAGTGTGCATAGAGTCTTCACGGTCTGCCCACTGGCTATGGTGAGTGCCAATGGTGTCTTCGATGTCCGTGCTCTGGCTGGGGTGTGTGCCCACAGTGTCTTTATAGTCCATGCTCTGGTTCATTCAGAAAGCACCCACGGTGTTGATAGTGTCATATGAGAGCTCCCTAGACTCCAGAGGAAATTCATTCAGGTCTCTAGGTGTGCTGATGGTCTTGGTAACCTCAACATCATCCTGTGGTCCTAGGATGGGGTGACACTTGTCTTCCAGGACAAACAGCACATTGATGGGTGATGGATGAGCATGATGGTGCTGCCTGTGTCCTGGGTTTCATCCTCCCCACTGTCATTCAGCAACTCTGAGTTAGAATCTTCCATGCAGGAGAGGTATTCTCTAATGCTTCACTATCAGTCTTCTGGATCTCAGCATCTCCACCATCATTCTGTAGGTCTGAATCAGAGTCTTCCAGGCAGGAGAGGTAGTCCTCATATGTCTCACTGTCATGATCACTATCAGAGGAGCTCTTACTCTCTGTCTCCTCAGAACAAAACCATGGGTCTGAAAAACATGGCCAGCTTATATCCAGCGCTTGTTTAAATCTGGACAGCTGGATGATGTACAGGTGCTCTTGTTATTTATTGATTCTTTCCCTCTGTATGGTGTTGATACTTCTCCATCACAGAGATTTTTACACCAAAATTCTTCCTCTCTGACACCACTGGGACAGGTGGAGGATAGGACCACCACAAGTTGCTAGAAGGAAAAAGACAAAAGCAGGTCTAGAAGAGAAGTTTATGACTCTCAATGTCTACATCATGAAAATCATAGCTACTTTATACCTCCTAATGATACATCTTAGGGTTAAAAAGAAAATAATGCCAAGCCAAACCCTAAAGCAATTATGAGAAAGCATAAGAAAGATCAGAGTTGAAATAAGTGGTCACTTAGAGTTTAAAACAAAGACCAAAGGAACAATGATCAAAACAAAGATCTGGTGATTTGAAAGGATGAAGTCTGACAAACCCTTGACATGCATCACCCAGAAAGAAGATTCAAATTCTTGAAATGTGAGACAAGACATGAAGTATGAAAGAAGGACAAGTAGGATCTAGGGAACCCTGAATGTGTGTGTGTGATGTGCACTGACTCTAGAGAGTTGACAATCCTGTAAGCAAGAGAGTTCTTGAAGCATAAAAGAGACACTAACATTGATAAGATGTTATTAAGCCTACATACCACTTGATGCCTTCCAGCTACTCCACCCTGTGTGTGAGGATCAATTCCAGAAGTTAAAAAACATGCAAGGTGATCAATTTGGGTATAAGATGAAAAGAGAAACACAACTTCTGTTAGCAAGGACATCCCAGGACTAACATAGTGCATAATGAGTCTTCCCATATAATGGTGACTAGTGCTCCTCAAGAGCATCAAAAAGACACAAGGAAAGATCATTGCAAACATAGTCTTGAGCTCACCAGACATCCTCGTTAGAGTGACATCATTTTTAAACCTTGCATGGCAATCCCTGATGCACTGCCATGATGCCCAGGGAAGACAGGGTGACCTGGAAGTTGAACTACTTCCTTAAGATCATCCAACTTTTGAATGATTATCCAAAATGCTTCACTGTAGGAGCAGACAATGTGGGCTCCAAGTGGATGCAGCAGATCCATATGTCCCCACAAAGGAAGACTGTAGTGCTGATGGGCAAGAACACCATGATGAAGAAGGCCATCCTGTGGCATCTGGAGGACCACCCAGCTCTAGAGAAACTGCTGCCTCATATCTGGGGGAATGTGGGCTTTGTATTCACCAAGGAGAACCTCACTGAGATTAGGGACATGCTGCTGGCCAATAAAGTGCCAGCTGCTGCCTGTGCTGGTGCCATCGCCCCATGTGAGGCTACTGTGCCAGCCCAGAACACTGGTCTGGGTCCCAAGAAGACCTCTTTTTTCAAGGCTACTAAAATCTCCAGGAGCACCTTTGAAATTCTGAGTGAAGTGCAGCTGATAAAACCTGGAGACAAAGTGGGAGCCAGTGAAGCTACGCTGCTGAACATCTCCCCCTTCTCCTTTGAGATGATCATCCAGCAGCTATTTGACAATGGCAGCATTTACAACCCAGAAGTGCTTGACATCACAGAGCAGGCTCTGCACTCTTGCTTTCTACAGGGTGTCTGAAATGTAGCTGGTGTTTGCAGACTGGTTACCCGACTGTTGCTTCAGTGTCACACTCTAGCATCCATGGGTATAAGCGGGTTCTGGCTCTGACTGTGGAGACTGAGTCCACCTTCCCACTTGCTGAAAAGGTCAAGGCCTTCCTGGCTGATCCATCTGCATTTGTGGCTGCTGCCCCTGTGGCTGCTACAACCACTACTTTTCCTGCTGCTGCTGCAGCCCCAGCCAAGGCTGAAGCCAAGGAAGAGTTGGAGGAAACAGATGAGGATATAGGATTTGGTCTCTTTGACTAATCCTCTCAAAGCAACAAACTCAGAAAACTTAATCTGAGAAACATGGAAATAAAAGGTTACTTCTGTGAAAACAAAACAAAACAACATAGTCTTGAAAGTCAGTATAACCCTGAGGCTGAACCCAGATGAACAACAACAGCCATCACAGCAAACACACACACACACACACACACACACACACACACACACACACAGGCTTTAGTGTACTCCAATGTCCTTGATGAATATCCACTTGTACATCTGTTATCGGAATTCTTGCTTCTTCACACTAAGTCAACCAGCACATGACAGTGAGGATGTTTCCTGTTCACAGAGAGTTCAACAGGAATCCTTGGACAATTCTATGGGAAAACTATTTAGCAAGCATTGCGGAGGCTGGAGAGATGGCTCAGAGGTTAAGAACATTGCCTGCTCTTCCAAATGTCCTGAGTTCAATTTCCAGCAACCATATGGTGGTTCACAACCATCTGTAATGGGGTCTGGTGCCCTCTTCTGGCCTGCGGGCATACACACAGACAGAATATTCTATACATAATAAATAAATATTAAAAAACCATCAATTTTGTCATTCTCTGAAGAAGAAACAGACATGAGGTTCATACTGTAAGCCCCTGGTTCCAGAGAAATGGTTTCTAGAGCTGTGCATCAGTAGCTGGAAACTTAATTGAAATGGGGCACAAGGGGAAGGTGTAATGTCACAGAGCAGATGAAAGTAATCCCAGGTCACTGTATACATCTATAGAAGTAGTATAGAGGATTCCTTATTTCACACAGATAAGATGTAAAATAAGAAAAATGAAACCAAAGTAAAACATGGCAGAAAATTTTAAACAGAACAATTAAGCAAAATGAACACATAAGCAGAAATCCATGCCTCAACAAAAAGTGTTGAGTGTATGTATTAAGAAGAACAACTGAACACAAAATTCAACCAACAAAGAGGAAATCTCCCAATGTCAAGGTCCAAGTTAGGAGATTCCTGTTTATCAGGTCAAGTATAGAAGTCCGGGTGCTCTCTATTCAACAAGAATTTCTCTGCAGCATCAAGACAAATTGCCTCTAATGACTCCATTTCCTCTGCTGGGTTCCACCATCATGGGGCTTTACAACCTCCTGTACAGCACCCACTGTTAGAGACCGGAAATCCAGAGACTTGAGATGATGTGAAACCTCTGCAACACAAACCTTGAGGACATCTGGTCTTCAATAACAGCCACAGTAACAATCGTGCACTCAGTTGACTTTGGGCTACCCTGGGTTAGAGACAGGGCTGTGGACTTGATAGTGAACACACACGCTTCCTCAAGGTCCTTTTCACTCAGACCCTCAAATTCTCTGATGACTCCAACTACTGCAGCCCTCTTCATCTCTACCCTCATGATACTCAGTTTCTTTCCCTTAAACTCGTATTTGTGGGCATGGAAAAGATGATGGCCTGTCTGTGATACTGCAAGGCCATGAGGAAATTGTCACCCCTCAAGACTTTCCAGAGCATGTTCTGTTTAACGAGTGGCATGGTGGGCAGGAGAAGACTCTTAATGTGATAAGGGGATTCACAACCACAGGGAAATGCTGAGGGAAGTAATAAGGCAGGTGTGTATGCTTTAAGCACATGACCAAACCAAATCCCTTACCTTTTACAGCTAAGTTAAGAAAACTTAACATAAAGAATTAAACCAATGTACAAAATGTTAAAGATGAATGTGTAGAGAATAATAGAAAATGATTGAAAATAAAATAAACTGAAGAACAGGCACTAAGTAAATCTAAACCATGTCAGTCAAAATTCATGCACAAACCTGACCCCACTGGGAAGCACACTTACAAAGTTCAGGTCAGTGGTAATCACAGATATTTAGTTCCAAAATCAGACAATAAATATCAAAGTCTCTCAAATCTTCTGCAGCCAGCCAGCAGCTTCACTGCATTCGAAGGACAAGATCTAGGCCAAGCTGGTGACTAATATGAGTGGACCTCTCTCATACGTCACAATGGTTCCTTGTGAGGTCACAGAGCCATGGAGCAATCACAGTTGACCAGAAGCCATCATCGCTTTGGAGTTCTCTCATGGCTCCTCCCACATTGATGCCAAGACTCAGTGTAAAAGAGGTGGACGTTAATTTTGGCTCAGGCTTTCTGATCTTTTTGGATCAGAACAGCATGGTGGTGGCTCAGCTGGTGGCAGTAGCAGCAGGGCCTCAGGCAACTGCTTTCACTGACAGATATCTGCTCACCCTCAAGCCTATTTAAAAATCCTTGCTATCATGGCCACTCCTGAAATTCTTTTCATTGTCAAAACCACAATCCCAATTTATCCTGAGTCAAGATTCCTAAAAGCTTATGGTACTCCTTAGACTGCTGAGGGTGACAGTGTAAAACTAGGTCTTGTCCAACAGAGGAATCGAAAATGGCTGAAAGACACTTAAGGAAATGTTCAACATCCTTAGTTATCAGAGAAAGACAAATCAAAACAACTCTGAGATTCCATCTTACACCTGTAAGAATGACCAAGATCAAAAATACTGATGACAACTTATGCTGGAGAGGTTGTGGGGAAAGGGAACAATCCTGCATTGCTGGTGGGAATGCAAGCTGGTACAGCCCCTTTGGATGTCAGTGTAGTGATTTCTCAGAAAAGTAGGAAACAACCTTCCTCAAGACCTAGTGATACCACTTTTGGGTATATGTCCAAGGGATGCTCAATTGTGCCACAAGGACATGAGCTCAACTATGTTCATAGCAGCTTTGTTTGTCATAGCCAGAACCTGGAAACAGCCGAAATGCCCTTTGACTGAAGAATGAATGAGGAAAATGTGGTCCATTTACACAATGGAGTACTACATAGCAGGAAAAAAACAAGGCCATCTTGAATTTTGCAGGAAAATGCATGGAGCTAGAAAACATTATTTCGAGTGAGGTAACCCAGACACAGAAAGACAATTATCACATGTACTCACTCATAAGTGGTTTTTAAACATAAAGCAAAGAAAGCTAGCCTACAAACCACAATCATAGAGTTTAGGGATTGAACCTGAGCTAACTTTCCAGTCCCACCCTAAACTTTTAAAAGTCTAGTAAAATAGAGGTCTGGGGGAGTCAGCAGTTAAGAGCACTTGCAGCAGTTACAGCACCCATGTTGCAGTCATGTGTAAATCCACATTCATGGGACCCAGTGCTTTTGTTTGGTCTCTGAGGGTATCACACACACAAGGAACATGCACACACTCACACACACACACACACACACACACACACACACACACAAGCACTGCAAAATCACTAATACTGGTCTTAGCATCAGGATTTCCTCATGAGGGACTAGGAGTGTCCTGAGCCTTCCTCTGAAGATGCTGATGGGAAAATGGAGTTGGTCCTTAGTCTGTGGGGAAGGTTTAAAGAGACACAGAGGACAAGGGTGAAGAACAGCACAAAGCCTGTGCAGATGACATCATGACCCTCTGACATGCTGTGATTTGTACATGAGGAGCTTGCTGTAAGGATCCACAGCTCAGGTGCTGTCATTTGCAGGACTGAGCCAGCCAACTTCAGAACTCCAGGGACATCCTTAGGGATGGACGTTTAGTATAAATTGTGTTATGTGAGATACGGCCCCTGTATGCACAGATATGTTCATACAGGGGCCATAGTTTAATAAGGTTTGCTTTATCTGGAAACAATCTGTTCTCAGAATGTAGGCTGTGCTTTAAATGCACGGGTCATACAACTCTTGCTCCCTCCTCCCAGTGCTCTCAGGTTGTGGGAACACAGGACTAAAGCAGAGTGGTCAAGTTTTCCTGTGTCTTCCCTGCCTTGTCAGGCACATGTGTAGTTCATAGACATACATGTAGACAAAAATTAATAAACATAAAATAAATCTAAAAAGAATACATATATTGTGTGATATTTTGTTTGTGCTCTAACAAATAAAGATTGCCAGAAGACAAGAGAGCAGAGCTAGCCACTAGTTAACCACAGAGGTCTCAAGGTCTGTATAGACAGACAGGAAGTGATATGGCTGGGCAGAGAGAGAAATACAAGCCCGGGGAAAAAAGGAGCTCAGCTACTTTTTTTTTTTTTGGCTGAGGAGTTAACAAGGTAAGACTAAGACTTGGCTGTGACTTGTTTCTTTGTTGTTCTGATCTTTCACCATTTACCCTGATATCTGACTCTGGGTTTTTATTATTAAGACCAACTAGAATTCACACTACATATACAGTCAGGTATAGTCACATATGCCTGTCAGGAGGAGGGTGTACTTGAGGACAGCCTGATTTAAATTGTGAGGGTCTGTCTCTACAACCAAGAAGAACGGGACAAGAGAGAGACAGACAGCATCAGAGATGGCAGTAGGAGGAAGTGGGAAAGTGTTATTAAGGGCTTCAGTGAGGGGTGAAGCCTAAGCAAACAACTGAGGGAGAAAAAGGAGAACATGTAAGGTCAGGTGGAGAAGCACTGCAAGCAAAGGGAACACCCTGAAAGTGACCTGGGGGATAAAGGGAAGGAACACCTCAAAACAGCTTTGGGGGCCACTGAAACTTGTTCTAACACTAGAAAGGTAAACATCAACTTTATCATCCTTGAGGCGTGGGCAGAAGAATAGAACACCTCTGGCCTGGGTAGGTACTTGACATTTGATCATCCAAAATTAGAATTTAGTAAGCCAGCCTACCTTCGGAATGCCATCTTTATTCTCTCAGTACTCCTGAGGCAGAAGCAGGTGAAACACTGTGTTTGAAATGAGCCTGGTCCACATAAGGAGTTCTGGGCTTGCTAAGAGTACATAGTAAGATTCTGTCTCAAGTACAAGGGGGCTGGAGAATGGCTCAGTAGTTAAACTGCTTTTACAGAAGACCTGAGTTCAAGCCCCAGCACCCACATTAGGCAGCTCATAACTGCCTTTAACCCTAGCTCTCAGAGAACCAACATCTCTGGTCTCTGCAGGAACCTGCACCTACCTCCACCACACATACACACACACACACACACACACACACACACACACACACACACACGCACACACACACACACACACATACAAACACAAACACACACACACATACACAGAGAGAGGGGGAGGGAACACATATAATTTAAAATTAAAATAAGTGAGGTGGTGGTAATGTGCCCTTTTAGTCCCAGCTCTTGGAAGGCAGAAGCAGGGATATCTCTGAGTTCAAGGCCAGCTTCATCTATAGACTGAGTACCAGGACTGGCAGGGGTATATAGAGAAACCTTGTCTTGAAAAACCAAAAAGTAATAAATAAATAAATAAATCTTTAAAAAAAAAACACAACAAAACCTAGAACATACCATACTGTGTGTAGGGGAAAATTCAGGCATGACCTGATGCCCAGCCTACCTTGCAAACTGTACTTCTAAATACGAAGCATGTCACACCGAGGTCCTGAAGGCAGAACACTGAATTCTGAAGTTGCATAAGTAGCCAGCAGTTTGCCTATGAATGAGTGTATTCTCATTGTCTTCTATACTGTGCATCTTGCACATGAGACCCTGTTGTCATGAACTGTGACTGTCCAGTCAGAGGAAATGCGCTAACCAATCACAGATGACAGACTTCTACTAGATAAGTGTTTGTTCACATGCAGTAAGGGAGACACTGATCCCTGGAGCCCTGTCTGGAGCCCTTTATCTCAGCGGCCATAACAGATTCATGGGCATGCTGGTCTAGGTGTCGGGGTGGGGTCACCTGCTACTGATGGCAGGGGTAGTAAAGAAACATGCCTACATGACTGCTTCATAGTATGTTTAAGGGTTTTATTGAGAGAGAGAGATGGCGTGGGAGCGAGTTGACCTTTGGAAAGCATCACAACCATCTGGTGTTCAGTTCCCTGTCTCATGCCATCTCTCTAGAGTTGTTGCTGATGTCCTGTGCAGTGGTCCATGAGAACCAGTCACAGTGTATACTTGTTATTACACTCACAGATGTGGGTGCACATTGTGTAAACAGCTGCCAGCATTTGGGGCATCCACTGCGTTGGGCAGATAGATAGAAGTGATAGAGGAGGGGGTCAAAGAGGGCCAGAAGTTAAGGGTCATACCAGTGACCCTTAATTACACTCATTTAGGCAAATTCTGTAGACCTTTTTATTTGTGTGAGAAAGACCTAGGCGAATTTCTGACATGTGAGTTTCTATCTTTGGCTATGAGTATCTATGACCTGTAAGCTTCTGACTCTGTGGGTGTCAGTGGAAACTGGGAGTCTTCCTACTAGATGCAAAGGTGTCTCTGAGATGGTCACCCAGACCCACTCATTTGGCTTTTATGATGGAGTATACAGTCTCTTTTTGCAGGTTCTCATGGACAGGCAGGCAGGGTAGTGTTCCTGGAAAGGTTGGGTTTGAGAGGATAATGGAGGCATACACGATGCTGTTATTCTGTAGGGGTGGGGGGACAAGGCATTAGATAACAGCAGTGCAACTGAGGCTCCCATAAAGCAGCAGCTGCAGCCTGAGTGTCCCTCCCACATCTTTGACCTCCAACCCTCTGCCTCCATCAACATCCCTTTAACTCCTTCAGACTTGAGTTCTCTTTGGGGTCCATATGTTGTCCTAGAGAAAAAGGAACATAGAGTTCTGAAGTTGAGGCATGTGACAGGAAGGAAGACCGATGGCCAGGAGTTCCAAATGTGAGATGAAGGCCTTGGCTACATGGGAGGGACAGGGTGAGGAAGAGAAGACAAAAACACTGCAAGTGTGGGGTCTTGGGAGAAGAAGGCAGAGCCATGAGGAAACTGGAAGATGGCAGAATTTACCTTCAGGTTCAACATTCTCATATTTCTCAGTGTTTTCAATGATTTCCCTGCATAAGAACAAGATTGGCAACAGATTAGAGGCTGGACAAGAAAGAATTAAGACATTGGGTGCTGGGCTAGAGAGATGGCCCAGTTAGTAAAGTGCTTGTCACATAAACATACAGTTCTGACTTTAGACCCCAGCATTCACCCACCTAAAGCTGGATGACGGAGAAACAGAAACAGGCTGCTAAGTCCCAGGAGTTCACTGGCCAGCCTGGACTAACAGATGAGCTCTAGAGTCAGTGAAAAACCCTGTCTTAGAAGATGAAGTGCAGGACTGGAGAGATGGTTCAGTTGGCTAAGTGCCTGCTTTCCAAACATGAAGACCCAAATTTAGATTCCCAAGGACTTACGTAAAAAAATGCTGGGTAAAGTCAGGCAGTCGTGGTGCATGCCTTTAAACCCAGCACTCAGGAAATAGAGGTAAGTGGATCTCTGTAATTTTGAGGCCAATTTGGTCTACAAAGTGAATTCCAGGAAGCTGAGAAGAGTCTTGGCATAGACATCTAGCCTCCACATACATGCTTAAGTTCACACACAATCACAACATAAATGCAGGAACACAAAATAGAATGGAGAGCAACTGAGAAAACACACCATTGATCTCTGGCTTCTACACACATGAGCACATGAGCATGTGCACTGCACACATACACACATACACAGAGAAACATTTAATAATACACACAGAACTGGGCATGGTGGTGCATGCTTGTATTCTCAGTGATCAGGAGGTGGAGACAGGAGGATTCCTGATGTTCAATGGTCAACCAGCCAGGTCTAATTGGTGAGTTCCAGACAAGTGTGAGACTCTGTCTCAAACAAAACAAACAAAAGCATAAACAACAACAACAAAAACCAAAACCCAGTGGGGTCTGGTGAAATGGCTTAGTTGATAAGGTCATACCATTAAGACTGACAACTTGAACAGGATGGTGGTGACACATGCTATAATCCCAGCATTTGGGAGGCAGTGGCAGGCAGACATTCATGAGTTAGAGGCCAGCCTGTGCTACAAGAGTGAGTTCCAGGACACATTCCAAATCTACAGAGAATCTCTGTCTTGAAAAACTGAGAGAGAGAGAAAGAGAGAGAGAGAAAGAGAGAGAGAGAGAGAGAAAGAGAGAGAGAGAGAAACTGACAACCTGATCTCATTCCAGGGATCCACATGTGGAAGGAAAAATATAGCTCTCTGAAGCTGTCCTTTGTCTTCCTCATGTGTGCCATATTAAACTCATATCCACATACACAAGCACACAAACAAATAAGTAAAATGTAATAAAAATGTTTAAAATATATGAACTGTATGACTCCTGAGAACACACACACACACACACACACACACACACACACACACACCAATGCTATCCTCTCTCATCAACTTGATTAAAACTAGAAGGCAAGAAAGTTTCAGATCTTCTGTGTATGTTCTCAGGCTAAGTTTGTGGAAGAAGGGACCTGAGATTGAACTAGAAGAAGAGAATGTGGCCAAAGAAGCCACAGGGAGAGGAAAGAGGGAGGAGCTGGGGACATTGTGTTGCTCTTAGAGTGCTTGTGTTAATTGCACAAGGTCCTTGGTTCCATTCCCAGCACCTCAGAAACAAGGTGTGGTATGATGCCTGTCATTCCAATGCCACACCAGCATGGGCTGGAACCAAGAATCTTGGCAGAGGGTGTCCAGGTTGAATGAATGCACAGAACACAAGGTTAAAGTGGAAAAGCTTTTTTATTGTTCTGCTGGGGCTAGCTTTTATACTATGGCACCAAATGAGGACGGGGCTGCGAAGGGACTGTAACCTGACCCCAGCAGGGTTCAAGGAATGGTCACCATGCACTCAAAATTCCTTCCCCAACTTCAGGAGCAGAGGGAATTTATTATGTTTTCTTTGCAAATAAGCACCCCAAATGGGGGCAGGGATATGTAACTTGGGGCTGATGTACCCACATTCCAACAGTTGGGAACTGGAGGCAAAATGGTCAGAAGTTCAAGGTCATCATTGGCTATGTAGAGAGTTCAAGACCAGCCAGGGCTATATGAGACCCTTTCTCAGCAAAAATGGAGTAGGCTCAGAGCAGGCCATGTATAGTAAGGAAAAGAAAAGACAGGAAAAAAGGGCAGAGAGGTTCAGAGGTGAAGAGAAAAGGGCAAGGGATGTGGAAGATCTAGAAGAAAGAATTCCTGGGGAGAAGGGCTCACAGAGCATAAAGACAGAGAGAAGAAAGCTAAAGATGGGAGAGCTGGTGGAATCCAGGCAGATGTTCAAGGCTGACAGGAACCAGAGCCACAGAGAAGGAAGCATAGGAAATGGAAGGAGAAGAGAAAGACCCCATGAGACCTGAGGGTGGTGACTGTTCTGGGAAGGAGACTCCCTGAGACTCTGCTGCACTCCATGTCAGTGTGTGAAGCTGGTGACCAAGAAGAATATGCACTCCATGTCAGTGTGTGAAGCTGGTGGCCCTGAAAAATATGGCGTCATGGAGGACATGGAGGAAGCAGACAGGATGAGTCAGGGGTGGGAGATGTGAAGAGCCCTGTGTGGGTTCTCCATTGTTCTTCTAAGCTATTTGAAGTGGGTGGAGAGATGGCTCAGTGGTCAAGAGCACTGGCTGCTCTTGCAAAGGACAGGATGGCGCTCACCTGGCTGGGGTTTTGGTTTTAGTCCTCTGGCCTGGGGGCAAGAAACAGTGTCCATGTGGCATCAGTGCTGATTGTCCATCTGCCTCTCAGCTGTCCTCTATGCTCAGCAACTTCAGAGGACAGGGGAGCAAAGATATCACTCCAGGCAGTCAGAGAAGAACCTGGTTTACCTCTGCTGGGCTGATGTCCTGCACAGCAATCCCTCCCACAAATCTCTGCCAGGTCCAGGTCCCACTCCTGTCTCTTTTGGTTCCTTTACCTTACCTTGAGTTACCCCTGGCCCCATACCTGCTTGTCTTCTTTGTGTTCTCTAGGCTTCCTTTTCGTGCCCTTAGAAACCGACTCTTTCTGGACTATAGTTTACTCTACTGGTATATTATCTTAGCCCATACTATGCTGTTTTAATTACTATAGCTTTTTTTATTGCCATTTATTTATTATGTGGTAGGGGCTGTTCCTCAGTTTGTGTGGAGGTAGAGGGCACCTTGTAGGAGTTGGTTCCCTCAATCATCTGGTTCTTAGGAGTGGACACTGAAACTTTTTACCCTCACAGGCCTACTGGAGCCTTTTGTCTTAATTTAGTTAATATTGATTAACCTAGTGTAGGTTTTTTTTTTGGTTTTAGAATTTTTAAATTTGTGTGTCTGTTTTGAGATTGATGCTCATGAGAACAAACACCTGTGGATTCAGGAGAGAGTTTCTGGTAGAACTGGCGTTACAGGTGCTTGTAGACAACCTGGTGCAGCTGCTAGAAGCAGAACTTAAGTTCTTGGCAAAAGCAACCAGTGCTCTTAACTGCTGAGCCATCCCTCCAGCCTCTTAATGCAACTTTGAGTAAATTCTGGGATTGGGCATTGGAATGTTCACTTTTGATGTAGATACAATGAAAATACATTGTAAAATGTATGAAATACTTAATCAGATACTACTAAAAATCTTTTGGCCATTTATTTTATGTATGTCTGTAGTTTGTGTCTGCTGAGTGTACATACATGCACCTATACAAACAAACAAATGAGCATGAACACACACACACACGATAGAGTTGAGCACCTGAATATGCATATGGGGACAGAAGAGGCTTGTGAGTCCTCTTACAACATTCTCTATCTATTCCTCAGGGGCAGCACCTCTCTGTGATATGGGGGCTCAAGTATCAGCTAGACTGAAAGCCAATAAACTCTGCAATCTTCCTGCCTCCACCTCCTTGGTATCACAGCATATGGAGGAACACCTAGCTTCCTCCGTTAGGGATGGGATTTGAATTTTGGTCCTCACAATTACAAAGCCAGTGCTCTTAACATTTATATAAATATAAAGTCCATGCAGTCCAGACTGGCCATGAACTTGCTGTGTAGCTAATGACCATAGATTCCTGATCTCTTCACCTCCACCTTCCACTGGGATCACAGGTTTGCACCACCCAACTTAAAAATCACTTTAAAATTGACTGTGGTAGAGCCCACCTTTTATCCCAGCTTTCAAGAGGCAGAGATAGGCAGATCTCTGTGAGTTCAAGGTTCACCTAGTCTACATACCAAGTTCTGAGCCAGCTAGGGCTACATAGTGAGACCCTGTCTCAGGTATAAATGTATGTAACATATGATATATCATTTGAACTCTGTAATATGTGGTCCAGTGGCTAGCAGCACATTCATTTTGCAGAGCAGGAACCATTACTATTCATTTACAGATATATTTTATATAACGAATTTCTTTGTTGCCCCAATCTTAACAGGGAGTGCAGGTAAACGTGTGTGTGTGTGTGTGTGTGTGTGTGTGTGTGTGTGTGTATAAGCATATATCTATACTTACATATTACCTTCTTTCCCAGAGTGTCTCAAAAGAACAAAACAAGAAAATAAACTTGTTTGAAGCATAGTGGTTAAATAATGACTGAGAAGGAAAAAGTCACATTGTTCACTGTCATGGAGAAGGTTAGAGTCACTAAGAAAGTGTGGTTTTGAGAGGAGAAAAGACAGGTCAGCTACTGAGGAGATGACTCAGTCCAGAAAGCACTTGCTTTGTTAATTATTTTGTCAATTTGACAAAGCTGTAGGTATCTGGGAAGGGGAACCTCAACTGAGACAAGACTTCTATCAGATTGTCCATAGGCAAGTCTGTAGAACATTTTCTTGATTTGGTTGATGTGGGAGAACCCAGCTCACTGTGGGTGGTACCAGGTCTGGGCTGGTGGTCCTAGATGCTAGAGTCAAAGCAGACTGAGAAAGTCACAAAAAGCAAGTCAGTAAGCAGCCCTCATCTATGGCTTCTGCTTCAGTTCCTCTTCCAGGGTCCTGCCTGAAATTCCTGCCCTGACCTCCATTGATGATGGATCATGATTGGGATGTGTAAGTGAAATAAACCTTTTCCTCCCTGAATGCTTTTGTCATGGTGTTTATCATAGCAATAGAAACTCCAACTAGGACACCTTTTAAGCACCAAGGCCCGAGTCACATCCAGAGGGAATGGTGCCTGTTGCCATGCAATTGTAATTCCACCACTGCATAGGGAAGATGGGCAGAGCTCTGTGCTCACTGCCAGCTGGTTTGTTCCACTTGCTGAGTTCCAGGACAGAGAAAAACCAGGAGAGAGAAAGAGAAACCAGGAGAGAGAGAGAGAGAGAGAAAGAAAGAAAGAAAGAAAGAAAGAAAGAAAGAAAGAAAAAAAGAAAGAAAGAAAGAAGAAAAGGCATAAAGGGTCCCGAGAAAGGTTTCCAAAGTTGTTACCTGGCCTCCACATGTATGTTCACACAGACAGTTTTTGTAAATATGTAATCACACTGACATGCACATACACATAAATTCAAAATTCATAAAAATAGGGAATCAGACTTAATAGCTAAAACAATTTCTGCTAGGTTTGATTCCCTCAGAACCAACATAAAAAGCCAGATGTCATGAACATCTGCAACTGCAGCACTGCTTTGGGGAGACAGGAGGCAGAGATGGGAGAATCACAAGGAGGCTGTCTCAGCAGTCATCTTACACTCTGTGGTGAGGAGACACAACAGGGGGAGACCTTGCTTCAAAGCAAGTTGGAAGGAAAGAATTCAACTCTAAAAGTCCTCTGATCATCCCATTGAGACACCCACTCCCACACGCCTATGTACACACAAATTGTAATTACAACTAAAAATGATGACAGTGGGGCAGAATGGGATAGACAGGCCAGAAACGCATGCGGTTCTACAAGAGAATCTAAAAACCAGATCTGGATTTGCACCAGATACCCTAAGTATATGTTATGGCTGCTAGTTTGGTGCTTTTGTGGGACTCCTAACAGTGGGAGTGGTGTGTCTCTGGCTAATTTACTTGCTCTTGGGACTCTTCCTCCTATTGGGTTGTCTTGTCTAGCCTATCACAATAGAAGGGCTTTTGCCTTGTCTTGTTGTGTCTCTTTTTGTTCTGTTTGGCTGTGATCACTTGGAAGTCTGCTCTTTTCAGAAGACCAAACGGGAGTGGAGTGGGGTGGATCTGGTGGAAAGGAGAGATGGATGATATCGGGGGTAGAAGAAGAGAAGGGAGGGCAAACTGGTTGAGATGTATTGCATGAGAGAAAAATCTATTTTCATTGAGGGGGTGGGCATCAGCGGTCTTTTTGCTTAGACATGAAAGAGAAAAATTGCAAAGAATGTATTATTGAATTTGACTTCAAAAACAAAATTATGTGAAGAATAATGAACCAACTGCAGGGTTCTTTCTCAATACTTGTTGCAAATATTCCTCTGATTTGATTTCTTTGCACTAAGTGTGGGAATTTTGGTCAGATAAACACATTTCTTTTGGGGTCTGTGGATGTAGTTCAGTTGGTAGAGTGCTTGCCTAGCATACATGAGGCTCTGAGTCCCATCTTATGCACTGCACACAGGAGTGGAGACACACCTTGTGATCCCAGCTCTTGGGAAGTGGAGGCTGGAGAATTAGGAGTTCAAGATCATCCTCAGTTACAGAGCAAGTTTGAGGCCTGTCTGGGCTATGTGTGACTCATCTTTAAAAATGGAAATAAAATGTCTTTTTATCATTGATTTTAACATTTTAAAAGCAATGGGCAGGAATATTCAGTTAATGAATTAATTATAAAAATACTGATGGAAGAACCCATGATGACCATGAGGTATAACTCAACGACAGATCCCTGGTCTCACATGCATGTGACCTTGGGGACCACCTGAAGTCCTTCTAAAGAAGAACAACATGGTGTGTCTGACTGAAGCAGAGACAGGCACGGCTGCCTTAAATTGATCATTCTGTCAAGCACCTAACAGATTATCTTGAGGTCCAGGAGAAATTAGGAAAGGAGGGAGATGGAGGAGGCCGAGAAGAACAGAAATCTCAGGAAAGTCCACTAAGGGAAACCTTGTAGGAGGCACAGGAAATGCAGATGTAAGGCAGCCTGGCCAGTTCTGGCTGTGGACTTTTTCCTGAAGCAGCACAGGGGTTAAGATGAGGAGTGGTTGGCCAGGGAGAGGAAGGTGGGTCCAACTTGGAAGGCATAAACCCATTTATCACTGGCACCCTGAGAACTGACAATGTAATTAATGACAATTGATTATTATTTGGCTGTTAATTTTATATTTTATTTTCTAAATGTTTATTTTTATTAAATTTTTGCAACCACATAATGGTGCGTGTGTGTGTATGTGTGTGTGTGTGTGTGTGTGTCACAGAATAACCTTAGTTGTTCCATCCTCAGATATCATACACCTTATTTGTAAGACAGGTCAGGTGAGCACCTGTAACTCTTAACACTGTGGGCAGTGAAGACAAGAGGATACATGTAGCTTCATAGCCCTTCAGCCTAGCCCAGAACAGTGAGTTCCAGGTTCAGTGGGAGACCCTGCCTCTAGGGAATAAGGTTGGTTCTACTAGAAAAGGATTCCCAGTTCTCCACTCTGGCCTTCCCCAGCACAAATCTGTATATGTAAGCACACACACACACACACACACACACACACACACACACACACACACTCACATATGCTTACACCATATTTACATGCTCCACAAAATCAAGATAGAAGGGAAGCAAACAATAGAGTGAACGCCAGCAGTGGCCACATGTCTACTGGTTGCGAGACGCTTGGAGGTAAAGGGCCCCTTTGGGGTCTGTTGGTCAGCAGCATGACCTTGGGCAAGGGTTGAATTCGGCTGGTGTCTGTGACTCTCTATATATAATGACCACAAGAGTGCCCAGCAGTGGTGATGGGTGGGCGGGGTAATGCCCACACAGTGACTAGGCTAGATCTGAGTACACTCTGTGTAGACGCTGAAGTCACAGCTGCTGTGGAGGAGGTGAAGCACCCAGAAGACCTGATCAGGGTGAGAAGGTGAGGGCCTATGTGGGAAAGGAGGGAGAAGAGGGAATAAAGAAACTAAGGCCTGGAGAGATGAGGGATGTGTCTTAGAGACAGATGAAGTAGGTAGACCCAGAGGAGGTGGGTCATACTCAGGGACCTGAAGACCCCTTCTGTGAAAGGCACAAGATATGGTGTAAAATTGGAAACAATGGAGACCCTGACACAGGACCAAGTGAAGACTATTCCATCCTGGAGAGGCCAAACACACATGGATTGCTGGCAACAAGGGCAGGGGTGAGCACGGCAGTAGTGCTGTTTGAAGAAAGAAGCAGGAGACTGGGCCATCTGTGTCGAGCTGAGGCTTGGGAGTGGCTTGGGATCTGAGGGCATAGTGAGGGGGCAGCTCAGAGACAGCAGCTAAGGCTTGTGGATGGTTGTGGGTAAGAGGAAAGAGGAAGTTGGCAGAGTTCTGGGGAGAGGACAGAGCACATGAGAGGAATCTGTGGGAAGGATGAGACACATAAGGTCTCTACCGTACAAGGAAGCCAGGGCCACCAAACCCTGACCTGGGATGTGCTCACCTTGAGTGATGGTGAGGTGGGTCCCATCGATCTACTGAAAATCCTTCACTTTTTTTTTCATATTCAGATGAACTCAGCAGAAATACACTGATCCTTCTGCTTCAAGTCCAGGATTCTGAGTACTCCGGATATCTGAGGCTGTGTCCAGTTCAGAACAAGCTGGTCCTTAAAATGCACATGTATAAAACCAAAGGAAGAGTTGATATAAAGTCCTTGTGGAAGTCTGTTTATCGCCAGAGAATCCTCATCTGTGGATCTGGTGCTAACTTCCAGAGGAAGGGGATTTTGATTGAGCCACCCTGGATGCCAGAAAGGTGTGCTTATTGGTTAAACCCATATGGTCTTTCTCTATTGGATCCTGCTGAATCCCTGAGATGGATGAGGAATTTCTGAAGTCACTTCAGATGATGGAATGGACAACACAGAGCTTCATGAGCCATAATCCATATGCAGGTGTGGGACACAGTGGAGGACTTCCCCCTATGTCACACTGTCCCATATGGGACAGGACAGATGAGGAGAGGTTGGGCTGGGTCAACTCTGAGGATGAATTTTCTCTTGGGGAACAGAGGACAGGCTAGCTTCTAGTGTAGTCTTCTCTCTACATGCCAGCTAGCTCTTCTGGTCCCCACTCACACCTCTAGTTGTTAAGTCCCCAGTTGTCATGTTCCCACCACTTACCAGCTTGTAGGCATGCTGCTGGCAGCAGCAGAAGCAGGATCCAAGCCATGTCCAGATTCCCTCCAGAAAGTGAGACCAGCAGAGCCATCAGGCAGGAGAGGAGGCCCTGTGGAGGCACCCTGGGGTGCTCAGGAGTCAGGAGAGAATTGGGGTAAAGTAAGCCACATTTCCTGGGTCTACTCATGCTGAGAGTTGAGTGGGAGCAGGACCTCCACATCTCCACTTCCTAGTGGCCAGCAACTTTCTTTATCATTCTGGCTTCTTCTTTCCCATGTTGCAGAAGATCCATCCTTGTGGTCACTGAGAAGATGACTGTGCCCTTGAGCCCAGTCCCCAATTTTGACTGGAAGATATGGCCTTCACTTCTGCTTGCTGGGGGTCTCTGTTCTTCCACCTTGACTACCTGTCTTATCCAGTCTTTCCCATTTTCTATGCAGTCTGTAATCACTATTTCCTCATCTCCATAATTTCCTCCACTCCTGCCCTCCCCTCAGCCTGTTTTTCACCATGTATCTCCTCCTGTTGGTTGTCTGTGTCTTTCTCTCTATAATCTTAGCTAAAGTGGTCAGTTTCTGCTCACTTCAGACACAATGAAAAGGGGGAGTTGAGGAAACACATTCCGTCCTCAACCCTAGTATTGTGGCCCCACCTTCACATGTTCTTTGCTCTCTTGTTACCCTTCAGGGACTCTTCACAGTGCCCCCAGAAATCCAATGTCCTGACTGCTGCTGCTGCTGAGTCTGTAACTTTGCTCGGCTTCCTGGGTGATTGAGTCCCTCACCTCAACAGTGACTTCATAGCTACTCCAGTTTCTAAAGGAACCTTTTTGCCTCCCACCAACCTTAACACACACTCAGAAGAAGAAATCAAGGATCAGTGATGCCCTGGCACATGTCATGTGACTGGCACATGACAGGTAACTGCACTTCAGTAACATTGAGTTTTATATGTCACCACTCCACACTGACTTCTGGCTCCCTGCTTTGTGCAGCCTCTGAACTCTCCTCAAAGGCCACAGATCTCTGCTGGCCCCCCTGGGAGACTGTTCCCACAAAATACTTGAGTGATTTCTTCTAGCTGTGGCTGCTTTAGAGCCTTTTGGGATGAAGATGACAAAGAAGGCTCAGAACAGCAATGTGTCACTCATGACTTATTGCCTTGGACATCTCTGAGAGTGGTCACAGCTGGTCCATGATTAGAGTAGATTCATGAGAGATGAGGCAGTGGCTGTGGTGGCCAAAGGGCTGGTTCTGTAGGAGGGCCATCCCTACTCTTTTCCATGACAAGGTGCCATCAGTTCCCTGAAAGGCAGGAAGATGTGATTGTACCAGAGGAAGTGGCATCATTCTCTCTGAGAGACAAGGGCAGAGGTGACTTCCCATTCCCTTAGACTTCCTGGCATTGATTGTCTTCTCCATGCTTCTCTGCAAGTGGCGATGACAACTGCCCTCTGTCGTATCTGCTTTCTCTACTTTCCTCACAATTCCCATGGTCCTCATATCCCATGACCTGAGCTCTCATGATCATGGACCTCATTCTCATGGCCTCACTGCCAACTGCACATGGACACACTTCTATATCCATCCATCCTGTCCTGGATGCAGAGCATAGAAACTTTGGGATGATTTAGGCCCAAATAGTCCATCAGTCAGGAGAGGGGACAGGGATATTGTACCTTTCAGAAAGTCCCATTTTATTGGATGGGCTCTCATGTAGCCCAGACTGGGCCTTGAACTTGTTGTGTAGCCAAGGATGACTTTGAACTCCTACAGATCCTCCTCTCTGTCCTCCCATGTGCTGGGTGACAGGTGTACCCCATTGTGCCCTGTTTTCCCCTGCTGGAAACAGATCCAAGGGTTCTGTGCATGTCAGGCAGGTAAGCATTCCACCAGATGAGCCTTGTCTTTAACCTTAGTGGGACTGAGAAAGGGTCCTCTTGGTCATGAGTACTCACCTCTCGGTTTCACCTGGCCTTGCTTTACAGTCTAGGATCTGTAGGAAAGGTCACTTGATGGCTAAGTTTCTCAAGAAGGGGCTGCCCCCACCCGTGAACCTGCATTATGTCAGTTGTTAGTCTACAGCATTTTTATACAACAGACTCTGGTTGGTTCTTCAGGAACCCAGCTTTGCCTTGTATTCTGCCTCACTGCTGCCACCTGCTGGCGCCTCATTCCCAAGTCATGGGCTCTGTTCAGTTTCAAGCCCTGGACTCAACTGGATGCAAATCTGGACACTGCTTTGGGATGTGATATCTGTCCAGGATGCTGTAGTCAGACTCCTGCCGTGAGAACCCAGTTTACCCTAATAGCAGTGACTGGGCCCTACAGTCATAATGCTTTCACAGTGCCAGGGCACTTTTTGTGGAAGAGCAACCTGGGCCTATAGTGTGCACACATGGGGCTTTTACATACATGTAACTATGGGGAGTGTTAGACTGCAGTGTTAGAACCCGGCTGCTACTCAGGCGATAGCACAACTGTGCCCTGCACTCACAGAATAAATAAGCATAATTTTAAAAGTTAAAACAAAGTGAACTAGGCATGGTTGTGCATGCCTTTCATTCCTTTGGGGAGGCAGAGGCAGAGTCAGAGGCAATCATGAGTAGATCTCAGTGAGTTAAAGGCTAGCCTAGTCTATATATCCAGTTCCAGGCCAGCAATGGCTATACAGATCTTGTCTCAAAAAATAAACCAACCAACCAACTAACCAAACAAACAGACAAGCAAACAAATCCAAGAGGAATGTGTCCTGAGTAGTAACACCTAAGGTTGGTTGCTGACCTCCACATTGGTGTGCACACACTTGCACATATATGCTCCTGAATACAGACACAGACATAAGCAAGGAGACATCCATAGCTGATGTGCCACCACATGTTTACCCAATCCTCATCCTGAGTAAGCATAGCCCTCCAAGGCCAGTCTCTGTGACTCTTCAGATTTATTTTTAATTTTATACCCAGCTGTGTTTTCCCTTGACATTGGTGACAAAGAACAGGCACAACCCTTCCTATTTCTCCCTGACCCATCCAACTCCAAAAACTTCCCTCAGATAACACACAGTGAAGGGCAGATGGGCCCTGACCCAATAGATAACTCATGGATGAAAACTGCCCATCTGTCCACCCATCTGTCCCACCAGCTACTCTCCCACTCCTTGAATTCTTTTCCCCAGTGACAACTAAGACAGCCCAGAAGGAATCCAGAGTAGCTGCCCAGAGTGGGTCCTGAAGAGAGGTGAGGAGATGCTAGAGTGGGTGGAAGGATGGCGGCTGGTGGTGTAGACTGAATACTTAGGCTCCAACTAGAACTTCACAATAGTCTAGTTGGCCTGGACCCATCTGAACCTTTCTTTCTCCCTGTCATGTGCTGCTCAACCTCAGCAGGAGCACCGCCCTCCAACCCTGTAGAGGAAAGCCCCCAGAAGAGACTCTCTACTAAGTCCTAAAGTCCAGTGAGTGGCGGGGTAACCAGGTCTGTCACCTACTCCTGTGGTATGAAATACCCCAGATTCTGCAGGTAGCCAAGGCAGGGGAAGAAAATCATATGTCATTGAGTTTGAGGTCACAGAAACTGTGAAACTCAATCTCCTCTTCAACTTTATATATTGCTTAAATGAAACTATTAATAGTCACAAAATTTGTTTCAGTGATCTAAAGAAAAACTGGTTACATCTTCAGGTTTTCTGTCTTTAACCAAAGTGAACTAATGGATGACCTGCCTCCATGACCTCTGTACTGTTTGGAGTTTTGGTTAACTTTGGTTTGTTGGTTTCAAGACAGAGTCTCATGGAGCTCAGGTTGGCTTTAGACTCTATAGGTATTAATGTTAACTTCCAATTCAAAATCTTGCTATCTCTACCTGTCAGTCATTGGGATTACAGGATTATGGCACCATGCCTGGATTCCTGGCAATGGAACACAAATCCTAAAGAGTGGCACCCCAGCTAGACCCCATGTCTGTTCCCATTCAAACAGTCATGTTTCCTTCACCCTGAGGGAATTTGACCTAAATGTTGTTGAGAATGTTGGTTCTGTTCAATGCTTTGTTATAGGCCCCTTTGTTGTTCCTCCCTTCTGAATAGTGGAAACTTGTTTGGCAAGCCACATGACTGTTGGAGTACCATCCATGAGGCCTCTTCTTTGTTCCCAGATACTGGGCAGATAGTCATCATGGCAGCCTGCTTATATGAATACCTCATGGGTGCTCAGAGGAGTCACCACCACAACAACCAAGATCACTGTGACCACAGCTGATGCTGAGTTCAACCTCAGAGGGTTGGATCCAGTTACACCACAGCAGACATCTCACAGATGCCCCAGAAGACTCTACTTTAGTCCGGAAAAGCCTTCTTGACTTCTCTATCACTCCTGTCTTCAGCTAGTCTGATCAGGATGGGACAATTTTCCACTGACTCAGCAAAGAACCCTGATTAATATAAATTAGAGGCTTGTCATTGAGGGAATAAGAGCTGCATCTGTGCAGGGCTGTGATTGTTGAATCTGAATCCTGCATGTCTGTCTTAGGGTTTCTATTGCTGTCAAGAGACACCATAGCATGGCAACTCTTAGAAAGGAAATAATTAATTTGGGGTGGCTGACAGTTTCACAGGTTAAGTCCATTATCTTCATGGTGGGACATGGTGGCATTCAGGCAGACATGGAGCAGGAGCAGGAGCTGAGTGTCATCCATCAGAATCCACAGGCATCGAGAAGTGAACTTCATCTACCATAAGAGTAGCCTGAGCATAAGAGACCTAAAAACTACCCCTGTGATGACACACTTCCTCCAACAAGGTCACTCCTATTCTAACAAAGCTATGTCTCCTAATAGTGCCACTTCCTATGGGCACATGGGGGCCAGCTACAGCCACACTGCCACATGCTCATGTACCACCTCTGACTGTGAAAGCAGACTGGACTTCATCCTTATTGGTCAGTATGAATGCTGTCCTTATGTCTCAGTGGGCCCTTTGGTAGAAACTGGCCCACTGACTATTAAATGTTAAGACAAACTGGACTTGGGAAGGAAGTCTTGTCCTAGGGGAGACTCCTAAGGTCAGAATATCATCATGGCAGGAAATAAGGAAAGCGAGTATTTGTAGATGGGCCTGTGAGGAAAGGAAACTGAATATGAACCCAAACAAGCCATCGTCTGTCACCTGATGAGGAGCATGGAGGGCTTGGGGCCTGTAGCTGAGATGACGGTGTCTATGGAGTAAGGGAGGAACCAGAATTTTCAGGCAGTGGTTCTCACTGTGGACCACGGTCGCTGCAACTCTCAGTGTCCCTGCTTCTGGACACAATCTGATATTCTCTAAGATTTCATGTGGGGTATTAAGAGAGACATGAGATGCATTGTTGGGAGGAAGACATTTACTAAAAAGTGTTATAAACTCCATGGACAGATAGAAAATAGCAGAGTTGGGATCTCAGGACCAGACACAGATAGATTGACCTGGGTTCTGAGGAGAGGAATTCAGAGTTCACACAGCAGATGTGAAGGTTCTCTCCTTGTACCTGTCCAAGGATGTGTGTTTCACAGCACAGGCCTGCAGCCCTGCTCTCTGATCCCCAGGCAGGAAACAAGGAAGCCGGTGAGATGCAGTGTGTGTGGTCAGCAAGCCCTACTTTGATGGAAACTCACCACCCTGGTGAGAGATCCTGGCTATTGGAGTTCTCTTAGCTCGGGACTAACAGATAGTGCTGTGCTTAAGAAGAAAATGACCGTTTTCCGTAGTCAGTTTTCTACTGCCACAATTTGGGTCCCCAAAATGAACTCAAGTCATTGGGCTTGGCTGCAGACCCTTTTCCCACAGAGCTATCCCTTTGCTCCCCACTTTTCTTTTATTCATCAATATGTATTTTTAAAATGCTTTATTTAAAATGAACTTAGAAAATGCCATGACCATGATTCATGCCCTTGAAGAATCCACATTATTTTTTATGACATGGTCTCTTATTGGCCTGGAACTCAACAATAATGCTAGACTAGCTGGACAGACATCACTACGACTCTGGCTGTCACTTATTTTTCTAGAACTGGGACTACAAATTTATAATGTGTGTGCTCCCAATTAAACTCAAGTCATCCTGCCCATGTACAAGAGCTTTCTACTCACTGTCTCTTTAGCTCCCTTGCATGCCTCTTATAACAAACGTCTCCTTGCCTGCGCCATGGGATGACAGTCGTTCACCTGACTGGGGTTTTGGCTTCATTCTGTTGTCCTGTAGGAGAAGAAACATTGTCAGTGTGGCAGTCATGCTGATCTTCTATCTGCCTCTCAGCTATTCTCTGCGTTCAGAAACATTAGGGGCCCAGGGCAGCTCTGCAGCAGACATTCAGGGACAGGTCTGAGAGTCACCAGGATCTGAGGCTAGTTCTCAGCTGTCCTTCTGCAAAACACGACCCATCATAGGATCACTCCCCAGATCCATGGTCCCTAGTCCATGCCCTTCTTCCTTTATTTCCTTCCCCTGCCTCTAACTCATGTCCCGTCCTTGCTCTCCCTGCTTTGTACTCACAATGCCTCCCTTTTGTCCCCCTGCAAACTGGCTCTGACTTTCCCTGAGTACAAACTGTTGGACCCTGCAGATTCAATCTAAGGTTTAGAATCCCAGTCAGACTTCTGCTGCCTCCCAGTCTGTTGCTCTCCAGTCCTCAGCTGTTCTTCTTACCATTTGAAGGGCTGAGCCCCTCTGCAAACCAGGGCCTGCATGCTCAAGTCTGTATTTCTGTGCTTTCCATTGCACTCCACTGTCTGCTCATCTCTGTTCCTGTGCTGTACTCTTCTACTTACCGTGGATTGAAGTATGTTTGAATCCAGTCCACACTTTGCTTTTGTTTTATGTGTGTCCAAGGTCTGTGGAAGCCAGGGTGACCTTCAATTTTCCATGTAACTTCAGTTGACCTTGTACTCTTAGTTCCCCCTGTGCACTTCCCAATGTTGGTATTAGGTGTTCCCGACTATGTCCCCGTATTTGCTTCTTATAATCCTTTCAATTTTAGAAGTCATATCATTTCCATTTATAAAAAAGCATTTGGGATTTGAATATGATTGCATTGAACCTTTAGATTGTATAGCGTTGTAAGGAGTCGTAGTAGAACATTTTCCATTAAACAAATATCCTTACATATTTCACTATTTTTCTACTTTTTAAAAATTTATTTTCATGCAGTGTGTACATGTATGTGACTCTTGAGAACCCTGACTAATCCATTTACTTATCTCCATGTCCCACAACTGTGAGAACTCAGAGGGATAGCTCAGGTGAGGCCCTGTCCTGGACCATTTACCTTTGTTTCCACCAGAGGAAGATTATCAACATAGACTGGTGTTATGAACACAGCTGCGGCCACTGTGGCTCTCAGGTTCACATGTGAAGGATTCCTCTGGCCCTCTGTGTCCTCCAGTCCAGCTGTGGTGACTGCAGAGGTGACGATGGAGGGGCTCTGCACGGTGGTGCTGACTGCTGGCGAGAGATGAGTGAGCAGATCCTCTCTGGATGCGGGGAATGGGGAACAGCTGTTAGAAGTTCACACAGAGAGGGGAACAAATGCTGAAGGCTGAGGCTCTAGGAGAGCAAGCTTTCCACCTGTCCTGGCTGAGTGTCCTCAGATTTACATTGTTCACAGATAATTAAGCCGTTGAAATACAATTGTTTTAGTCATAAGTGTATGGAACAAGCAAACGTCTCAGTCCATATTGTGTTTGCTATTGGCAATTTGTATTCTGAGCTTGATCCCTAGTATCTGTATGGAGAGCCTGGTGAGGTGGGCATGGGCTTTAATATTATCCCTAGAGGCAGATGCAGTCAGATCAAACAGAGCTGAGTGAACTGTGTACCAGTAAAAGGAGGCTGAGACAGGTATGTTCCTGGGGCTCACTGGTTAGTCAGCAAAGTGTACTTAGCAAACTTGAAGCTAGTAAGACACCCTGTCTCAAGAAATAAGGGAATGGCTCCTCAATTTGTACTCTAGTCTCTGTATGTGTAAGAGGAAATGTCAACATTTGCACACATACATACACACAGAGAAACATATATATATACACACACACCTGAATTAACAGTCCCTCATGACCACACACACAAAAAATACATAAAAATACATAAGCTTTACAGAAGCTTTTCAGTTTCAGGAGGTCCCATTAATTAATTGTTTCTCTCAGTGTCTGTGCTGCTGGGGTTATATTTAGAAAGTAGTCTCCTGTGCCAATGCATTCAAGTATACTTCCCACTTTCTCTTCTATAAGGTATGGTGTGGCTGGCTTTATGTTGAGGTCTTTGATCCATTTGGACCTGAGTTTTGTGCATGGTGATAGCTATGGGTCTATTTTCAATCTGCTACTTGTTGATATTCAGGTATGCCAGCACCATTTGTTAAATATGCTTTCTTTTTTTCCATTTGATATTTTTTGCTTCTTTGTCAAATATCAGGTGTTCAAAGATGTGTGGATTAATATTCAGTTCTGTTGGCTCTCCTGTCTGTTCCTATGCCAATACCAGGCTGTTTTCAGTACTGTAGCTGTGTAGTAGAGTTTGAAGTCAGGGATTGTGATTCCTCCAGAAGTTCTTTTATCATACAGGATTGTTTTGGCTATCCTGGGTTTTTGCTTTTCCATGTGACATTAAGTACTGTTCTTTCAAGGTCTGTGAAAAATTTGCTGAGATTTTGATAGGCATTGCATTGAATCTGTAGATTGCTTTTGGTAAGATTGCAATTTTTACTATGTTAATTCTACTGACCAAAGAGCTTGGGAGGTTGTTCTATCTTCTGGTGTCTTCTTCAATTTTTTTCTTTAAAGATTTAAAGTTCTTGTCATACAAGTCTTCCACTTGTTCAGTTAGAGTTACTCTGAGATATTTTATGCAATTTGTGGCTATTGTGAAGGGTGATGTTTCTCTGATTTTTTTTTCTCAGCCATTTTATTATCTGTGTACAGGAGGGCTACTGACTTTTTTGAATTAATCTTGTATCCTGCTACATTACTAAAAGTGCTTATGAGTGTAGAAGTTCCTTGGTAGAATTTTTGAAGTTGCTTATGTAAACTATCATGTCATCAGCCAATAGTGAGTTTGACTACTATTTCAATTTATATACCCTTGATCTCCATTTGGTGTCTTATTGCTCTAGCTAAGACCTCAAGAAGTATATATCATAGATATGGAAAAGGTGGATAACTTTATCTTGTTCCTAGTTCCAGTGGGATCTCTGGGACTTTCTCTTCATTTAGTTTGATGTTGGCTGTTGGTTTGTTGTATATTGCCTTAATTATGTTTAGGTATGTTCCTTGTATCCCTGCTCTCTCCAAGACCTTTATCATGAAGGGATGTTGTATTTTGTCGAAAGCTTTTTTGGCATCTAATGAGATGATCATATGGTTTTTATTTTTCAGCTTATTTATACAGTGGATTATATTGACAGATTTTCATATGTTGAACCATCCCTGCATCTTTGGGATGAAGCTGACTTGATCATGGTGGATGATGATTCTGATGTGTTCTTGGATTCGATTTGCCAGTATTTTATTGCATATTTTTGCCTCAATGTTCATGAGTGAGATTGGTCTGTAATTCTCTTCCTTAGTAATGTCTTTCTGTGGTTTGGGTATCAGGGTAATTGTAGCCTCATAAAAAGAGTTTGGCAATGTCCCTTCTGTTTCTATTGTGTGGAATAATTTGAGTAGTACTGGTAGTAGTTCTTCTTTGAAAATATTGTAGAATTCTGTCTAAAACCATCTGGTCCTGGGCTATTTTTTGTTTGTTTGTTTTTTATTTTTTTTTTGTTTTTCTGGTTTTTTTGGGGGTGGGTTGGGAGACTTTTATGACTGCTTCCGTTTCTTCAGCAGTTATATGTCAGTTTAATTTGCTTATCTGGTCTTAATTTAATTTTGATAAGTGATATTTATCCAGAAAGTTGTTCATTTCCTTTCAGTTTTCCAATTTATTGGACTACAGGTTTTCAAAATATGACCTGATGTTTCTCTGTATTTTCTCCATACCTGTTTTTATGCCCCCCTTTCATGTCTGATTTTTTGAATTTGGATATTCCCTCTGCCTTTTGGTTAATTTGAGTAAAGGTTTGTCTATTTTGTTGATTTTCTCAAAGAACCAACTCTTTGTCTCTTTGACTCTTTATATTGTTTTCTTTGTTTTTATTTTGTTGATTTCAGCTCTCAATTTCATTATTTCCTCCCTTCTAGTTCTCTTGGGTGAATTTGCTTCTTTTTGTTCTAAAGTTTTCAAATGTTCTGTTAATTCACTAGTGTGGAATATTTCCAGCTTCTTCATGTTGGCATTTAATGCTATGAACTTTCTTCTTAACACTGCTTTCATAGTGTCTGTAAATTTGGGTATGTTGTGTGGCCATTTACATTGAATTTTAGGAAGTCTTTAATTTTTCCCTTTATTTATTCCTTGACCCATTTATGATTCATGAGAGCATTGTTTAATTTGCATGTGTTTGTGGAATTAGTATTGCTGTTTGCTGGAAGAAAAGACAATCTTCAATTGTTTACAGTCATCTTAAGCTCACAAGTTAAGAAAAATATTTACCTCTCCCCTCTGCATGGTCTAGGAATTCAAACTGGCTTCTTTCTCCTAGCAGAGATCTGCAGGAACCAGGCTCTGGAACTCATTAGCATTTTCCTTTGTTAGTCAATAATCACAGAACCTCAGTATTTACCTCTCAGCTGGGGACATCTCTGGACCTGACTTCCAGCAGACCTCAGCTTCTTGACACCCTTTCCTTACCCCTGACACCTTTCCCTTACCCCCTTTGCCCTATTGCTATATAACTGCTTCTGAGGAAATAATAAACTGGACGGCTTGATCAGAAATCCTGTCTTGCCTTCATTTCTCATGTCTCTTTTCTCCTTTCATTCCTCTCCACTAGGTTTATCAGGGACCCCCAATCATATCCCGCTGGACGTGAGGACACCATGGAGGCTTGAGGAACCTCGCTGCACATGGAGCACAGGCCTGTCCACGCATTTGGACCACTGGGCCAGTGGGCAAAGCACCAGTCCAGCAAGAATCGACATGGTAAACCTGACCATGAGACAGATTCGAGGGGATTCAACAGTGCCGCAAAGTAAAAAAAAAAAAAAAAATTTACCATGGGGCAGGCATTTTGTCAACAGGTTATATTTACTCGCGGACTCAAAGAGTCCCTCAAGACAAGAGAAGTAAGGGTATGGATCCGCACCACTATGTCTGCCAAGCAGGCTGGCTGATCAGCCTAGAGAGCCTGTGTCTTAACCCCCTGCCAGCTGACAGGCAGGTTTGCTATAAAAACTAGCCTTAGAAACCTACAGCTTCAGTACAGTTAAAGAGTTAAAGGAGGTTAAATATGCTTGTTTTCCATTTTACAATTTTGTTTCTTGATCAAAAATCTTTAGATTGTAGGCATATAAATTTATATTCAAGGTAGATTAATTTCAGTACTGTGGTTCTGTAGGAAAGTTTTAAAATCAAAGATTGTGATACATTCAAAGATTCCCTAATTGCATAGGATTTTAAAATTGTTTAGGCTATCCTGAGTTTTTATTTTTTCTTACAAAGTTGAGAATTGTTCTTTCGAGTTCTATGAAAAATTTTGCTATAATTTTAATAAACATTTACATTAAATCTGTAGATGAGTTCTGTGAGGAATATTGCTGTAATTTTTAATGGACATTTACACTGAATCTGTAGATTGCGTTCAGTGAGATTGTCGTTTTTGTTATGTTTCTTCTACTTTCCCAAGAAAAGAGGAGATCTTTCCATTTTTCTAATTTTTTTTCTTTAAAGATTTAAAGTTCATATCATACAAGTTTTTCCATTTGTGTAGTCGACTCTTGGGAGTTGTCTCAGCTTGTGGTCCTTTCCTGCTGCCAGGTGTTGCTTCAGGGTGGATTGCTGAGACTGGGGCCTCTTATTAAATTCATCAAGGGCCAGAGTTATACTCAAATGATAATGGTTAAAAATAAAAATATTTCCCCCTTCACCAGCCAAGATTACAGAACCCAACCTGTCAGTCCTGCTTGTTTAGAGTTACTCCGAGGTATTTTGTGGTATTTATGGCGATTTAAAAGGCTGATTTTGGGTTGTTTTCAGATTCTGGCTATGATAAAGTAATTCTGCTGTAAACGTAGCTGAGCACATGTTCTTATGGTGTGGTTGAACAACTTTTGTATTTAGGCCCAAAAGGGGTATCGCTGAGTTTTAAGGTAAAAGGTTGACTAATTAAAAAAAAAAATAGCCATACTATAAATGATCCAAAAGCGGCTGAGCCAGTTTGCACTTCCAGCAGTGGAGTTCTCTCTTTGCCCACATTTTCTTAAGCACAACTTGCTAGCAGTAATTTTTAATCTTGGTCATTTTTACAAGGATAAGATGAAAAAATTTTGATTTGCATTTCTCTAATGGCTAAAGGATGTTATGCTTGAGCATTTTTTAAGTGTCTCTCAGTCATTTTTAAGTTCATCTGTTGAGAGTTTTCAGTTTTGGTCTGTAACATATATTTTTATTGGATTAGTTTTTGATAACTAATTTCCTGAGTTCTTCATGTGTTTTTGGAATGGGTTTATGATAAGTAAAGATCTTTTCCCATCCTATAGGCTGATATTGTGCTTGTTATACAAAAGCTTCTCAATAAAGGAGATCTCATTTATTGTTTCTCTCAATGTTTATGGCACTGAGGCTGTGTAATGTGGAAAGTAATTTTTCTTCTATGAGGTTCAATGTTATTTTTTATGTTGAGGTCTCTGATTCATTTAAACTTGAGTTTTATGGAGATGAATGTGGATCTACTTTCATTCTTCTACATGTTAATGTCTAATGAGACCAGCATCATTAGTTAAAATGCTTCCCTTTTCCATTTTCCTATCTGCTAGGGAGACTTGCAACTTAAGAGGAAGATAGCTTAGAAACTTTTAATTAGATATTCAATGGTTAAAGCCCTAGTTACAATATTCTTATGGGAGACCTTGAGCCGCTAGGTAAAATTCTTAAAGGGAGCAATGAGTCAACTTCCAATAGAGAGCTTAAAGAGTCTGCCAGACAGATGATACTCAATCAGGTAAAGCATAAATCAACAGGTAAAGTATATAATAATGTACAAGTACAGCATATTAATTATGGTTCAGCTATGGCAAATGTGTGTATTAAATGTAAAACTTGTTCTACAACAGTTTAATAAAAAAGCATAATGCTTTTTATGGCCACACCTTCCCAGTTTGGTCAGTTAAGATATTAAACTCTTAATTTAGAGCAGTAGCCTATCTGGTACAAAAGGGCAGGATAAAATCTGGGAGATGGTTTGACAAAATATTGACTATAATCAATGTTTCTTATACTAAGCAATAGATTAATTAATAATTTTAAGATAGTAATTCTTGGACAATTGTGTTTGCTCAAGTCAAAGGCCAGAATAATAGCCTTTTCCCAGATGATCATTGCTACAATTCACACAACTGTATTTTGCCAATGTTATAGCTAAAAATCCCTTAAAGGATTTTATTCTAAATTTTACAAATGGTACTTCCAATAGAAGAACTGCATATGTAGTTAATAATAAAAAGTTGTGGAGCATACCATGACTTCTTGAAGGCAACTTATAAAAGTTGCAAACAGATCCTGATGCAAACAGATCTGACATGATGACACCAAGGTGACCTTTGCTAGGGCAAGGTTAAAAAGCACTTTCAATGTATTATAAAAAGACCTGACCTATATATATATTAGGGGTCGAGGATATGTTTGTGCTTTTGTCACAGAAAGAAAATAAAGCTGGACCTGATGATGTCATAGCTACAAACACCCCATAAAGGAGTTCCAGAAACAATTGGAGAGGAATCCTTGCTCCAGTCTTCCCTGCCCCCATGGAGAGGAGTGCCTGATAGCAGGCCCTGCTACACCACTCTACAGGGTGTCATTCTGCCTCCAGAGAGTCTGCACAAAGAGACCCAGCTGAGATAATTGCCAAGATGTGCTTCAGGGAGCTGAATCCAGCTCACCTCACCCAGGAATCCCAGCTGCCCTGAAGCACAAGTGCTAAGCTTCTTCCAGACCTGGGATGCAGGCACAGAGGCCCTGCTGAGATGACCTGACCATGGCGACTACAATTTTCTGCAGTTTGAATCCTGTTTGCTTTGGAGCTAAGATGCAGATTAAGCATCTGACTGTTTTAATCTTTGGGACACAGAACACATTTTGATTAAAATCTTAACTCTTTTTCACTTAAGAAGGGGGCAGACTGGGGCTTTGACTGTTGCTCAGAGACTAAAACTGGTAACAACAATGTCTCTGTTATTGTGCTCTTACTGGAATTGACCTCATGATATTTGTAACTGCTTATAGATGTTGAGGAAAATTTGACACACCCTGTAAAATGTTTTGGTTTAATGTATATGTTAAAAATTTTAGATTTTGATCCCTTTGCTCTGCCCTAATGAAAAATGTTGTTTTTCTACTGATCACACCAGGATAGTCAGAGATAGCATGGCTAAGGTCAGAGAAGGATTAGAGTATAGAAGAAAGCAGAGAGAGCAAGAGGAGGGATGGGTCACCACCCTCTTATCCTTCCCCCTTGGGAGCCTCTTTTAGGATTTTTATTATTGATTGCTTTTGAACTGTTATTTGCTAACAGGTAGCATCCAAGCCCATTCAGGTCCATTACCACCGGCTTAATCTGGCTGATCGAGGGCTAAAGAGCCCCCTTGAGAGCAAGTCTCCTCCTATAGGAGCCACATAAAACCCAGAGATATGTGCGCCTGTCTATGATAGGCATGGACACCAGCAAAAGGGGTGTGAGGCAAAGCACTGCAGGGAGAAGACCATGCATTCTGTCTCTGGGTCTCCTGCGGAACATGCCTGATTGCATAGAGGTTGATGTCCAGAGGTATTGATATAAAAACCTAGACCCTCTTCTCCCCAAAGAGACATCTGTAACTCTGAAAAGAATTTTCCCCCACCAATTAATCTTGGGAGGATTGGGACTCTGTCCCCCCAACGCTGGTTAATGCCCACTCATCTACCAGATGACCTTTAACTTGCCTCATTCTAATACTTAAAAAGGGCAGACAGCTGTTGACTTGTAAACCATGGTGATTTGATAAAATACATTGGGTTATTCCAATTTTTTTGCATTTGTGGAGGTTTCTTTTGTTACTGAGTATGTGGCCAATTTTTGAGAAGGTTCCATGAGGTCCTAAGAAAAAGGTATATTCTTTTCTGTTTGGACGGAATATTCTATAAATATCTGTTAAGTCTATTTGAGTTTTAAAATCTGTTATTTCCCTTATTTCTCTGTGCATTTTTTGTCTAACTGATCAGTCCAGTGGTGAGAGGGGAGTGTTAAAGTCTCCTACTATTAGTGTGTGAGGATTAAGGTCTGATTTAAGCTATAAAAGTATTTCTTTTATATATAAGGGTGCCCATGTATTTATGGCATAGATGTTTGGTATTGAGATTTCCTCTTCATTGATTTTTCCAGTGACAAATATGAAATGTCCTTCTTTGTCTCTTTTTATGATTTTAGTTTGAAGTCTATTTTGTTAGATATTAGGATACCTACACCAGCTTGTTTCTTAGGTCCATTTGATTGGAATATTTTTCCCAACCTTTTACTCTGAGATGATGTCTGTCTTTGAGGTTGAGGTGTGCTTCTTGTATGCAGAAGAAGGATGGATTACATTTTCATATCCAGTCTGTTAGCCTGCGCCCTTTTATAGGTGAGTTGAGTCCATTTATATTAAGGGATATTAATGAGCAGAGACTACTATCTCCTGTTAATTCTGCAGAACCATTTAAAGGAGTTCAGTGGTAACAGTAACATAGAGTTCCACTCAGTGTTCCCAGAGCATGGGCCTGCAGTTACTTCTACTTCAGAAAAGAGGCAAGGATCAGAAGACAGAGCAGCCTCATCATGAAAATGGAGACATTAGTTCCCAAGACCCTTGGGGCTTGTGTGGGAGAGGTGAAGGTAAGAGGGCAAAAAAGGGGAGAAACAGACCATATAAGGTTCCTGCTAGCGAGGTTCCAACACTCACCAGATTGCAGACATGCTGCTGGAACAGGATCCAAGCCATGGTCTGGTTCTTTCCAGGAAGTGAGACCATCAGAGCCATCAGGTGAGGGGTCCCTGGTGTGGTCAGGAGTCAGGAGAGAATCAGAGTAATAATGATCCCCATACCCTGGGCCGTATGTGGAGGGCTGAGTGTGGGGAGGAGGTGGTGGCAGATGAAATGATTCTCAGCTGTGGGAGAGCACAGGGCACATAATGCCCAGAGCCACAGTGAGTTGGTCTGGTAGTGTCACTTCGTTTTGGAAAGCCTGTAGAAAAGCACGGTGTCCCTGACACAGCCTAGCAAGCAGTGACACTCACTAAAGCAATGCAGACCAGTGTTTGGCACCAGAAGGATCCATCCCCTGTCAGAAAAGCTGCAGATGTGAATTTCCAAGCCACTGGGTCAGATCTGGAACAATCTCAGTGTGCATTATAGATAGCTTTGTTTGTTTTATTGTTAAGAGTATTCAGGGCAGTTCAGCTTTGCGTCTATATAAGTAAAATCAGTTGCTCTCTGTTCCTATGAGTTTTGTGGACCGGAATGTCTATCTGTGAAAGATGTAATTGCTGTAACTTACTCACTTTTTTAGGACTACTGAACACTTATAAAATTTAACGTGTAATTTCAGTAAATTTAAAAAAAAACAGTATTGACTAACTGATGTGTAGGACTTGGCTCTCCCTGGGATACTATGTATCTCCTTTTTCCTTATGAGACTTAAAATTGGCTCACACACACAAAAATCCTTCTCATATTTGCCTTTTCCTGTTACAGCTATGATAGTATCAGCAGTACTCTAGTTTTAAAGGGATTAAACAGGCATCTGAGGGCTCATATGAGAACCACTTTGTTATTTACATAAATTAAAAAAATATCTTTTCATGGGACATTGGAGAGGAACATTGCTGCCTCAGAAACAGCTTCTTCCAGGCAAGGTCATAGAAGTTCCTGGTCTGGAATATGAGGAAAAGGGGAATTAGGTGGTTGAGCAAATCATCCCAGGGCTCTGCAGTGAGCTTCAGTCATCTATTGTGGGACCCACAGAGGGTAGCTGGGTGCTGGGGAAGAGAGGTGTAAAAGAAAGCCTCCCTCTTGAAGGCTATGAAAAGAGAACTGTGGGATGCTGTCCACAGACATCATCAGATGCTGACTGTGTTAGGGACTGTGCTCTGCAGACATACTACAGTGGGATTCAGTGTCTGAAGGTAGAAATTGAGCATTAACAATAAAAAGGCTAATGGTACAGCAGAGCCCATGCTTAAAGGATTAGCTTTGTGAAGGGATTTTGAGTCTAAGGAGAGACAGAGGCATTAAGTTTTGCAGTTGTATCCTGGTGTCTTATTGACTTCAAAGAGCTCAGGAGTTAAGAGCACTTGTTCTTACTGAGGACTCAGGTTCAGTTCCTAGCACCAGCATGGTGGCTCACAACCTCTGTAACTTCAGTTCCAGAAGATCTGATGTCCTCTTCTGACCTCCAAGAGCATCAGGCACACACATGCTGCACATGCATACAAGCAAGCAAAATACTCGCACATGAAATTTAAATATATGTGTAAGTTTAAAAACAACTCATCAAAACCAACTTGGAAAGGAAATTTGGTTTACATGTCTCCATCACAGTCATTGAGTGAAAGCCAGGATAGCAACTCAAGACAGGAACTGAACTATGTAGAAACAAGGCTGCAAATCAGAGTCACTGAGGATTCCTGGAAAGGTTGGTGGCCAAGTCCTGAAGCTCAGCCTGAAAAACACTGCCCAGACCTAACAGTGTGTAGCATTGGTTTCCAGGTGTCCATCACACCGTTCTCAGCAGCTGTTGAAACAGATATGAGTGTGTGCATCTCATAAGTAAACTTTCATCTCATTCCAAGTATAGATTTACCTTGTATAAGTATGAGTGGGAGCTGGGTACACATGTAACAAGCTCCTTGAAGGTACTAGCCCCATCTAAGAGCAGCAAAAGCTTATACCAGTGGTTCTCAACCTGGAAATCATGACCCCTTCCATGGGAGTTGGATATCAGATATTTATATATACAGTTATTATGTAGCAACAAAAATAATTTTATGGTTGAGGGTCACTGTATTAAAGGATCTCAGCATTGGAAAAGTTGAGAAGTACTGTCTTAGACTAACAAAACATGTTCCACGCTTTGTAATTTTCTCCTTGCTACCAGGACACACTAGTCATATTGGCATGTCTTTATCCTACCCTAAATTGAGTGTATTTCCTATGTCCAGTCTTTTATTTTTCTCTCCCAGTCCAGATGTATTGTATCATGTAAGATAACTTCAAATTCTCTGTAACTATTTTCATATGAAATATCAATTCACAACACCTTACATAAGTATAAGGTAAAGAAAATATGATATGATGCGTACTTAAATACCTATGTTTCATTCATATTGTTGCTGTTATTGTTTGTTTGTTTGACATAGGATTTCTCTTTGTAGCCCTGGCTGTTCTGGAACTTGCTCTGTAGATCAGGCTGGTCTCTAACTCAGAAATCTGCCTCCCACATGCTGTGATTAACTGTGTGCCCCATGACTGCCTGGATCCTCACTTCCCACCCCAACCCTCAACCAGTAATACTTGTTGTGAGTTTATAAACAGGCTGTTTAGAACACCTGTTGAGAACCTCTACTCCTAGAAATAAACAGGAATTTGCTCCTCAGAGCCTTCCAAGCAGCCATGAGACTTCATTGGACTTCCTGCTAGGGCTCTAGTGACTGACCACTGGTCAGCTAGGGACCGACAAGGCTTCTTGTGCACTGACAGCGTTAAAGAGCTGTTTTTCTTTTGTTTTGTATGTTTATCATTTTGATTCACCAGAGAACAGAAAATTTCTGTCTTGGATATCTGGGGAAATGTGTTTTATCTCTTAGAAACCAACAAGGAAAGTCCAAATAAAACTTGGCTTGTTTGTGCTCTCATTTTGTTATAAAATCAAAACAGTAGCTCACAACTGTCTTCAGTAGTAGTAACATTTAAAAATTATTTTCACACTAGTCTGTTACATTTCTAATGTGTATAATTGATTGTGTGTGTGTGTGTGTGTTCATCATCATTTATCCTTTGGAGAAGTAGAAGTTACTGTCATAGTATGAAGTAGCAGTAAGGAAAGTTGGGGAGATGTTTCTGATCTAGGTCTTCAAATTCCTAGCCCCATTTTTGTCCAGGGTACCTCTCTGGCCTCATAGTCTGCTTCTTTCCCATCGTTTACCCCCTGCTCCATTCACTGGCCCCTTTGTGGTCCCTAAAGCTACAAGTGTCATTCTGAAAGAGAATTTCCTGACTAAAGTATCACACATTTATTTAAAAAACATACATGCAGTATCCCAGTGTCCCCCTTCATTAATATTTTTCCACTCTGGCACTTAACTTCTGACAAATAAGTGTGAATAAGTTTGTGTATATGTGTTTGTTCACATTAAAATATAGATCATAATGGCACAGAATTTTATCTATTCTATATATTGCCCCATGTGTCTTGTACATACACATAGTATACTCTTTGTTACATTCTGCTGGGTGAATTAGTGACTATCTCCACTTGTGTTTCTGTGGCTGATAACTGCTGTATACTCCACAAACTGGTATTTTTGCTTTTATTATTAGTGCTGAACTGAGTGAGTGGTCGTCTGCCTTCTGTTCTCTTTGGAAAGGAGCTGCTGAGGAAACAATTACTGTCTCTCTCCTATTTTCTATTTAGAGAGCCAAGTCTGTCTAGTATCTCCAGTTAACCTGCTCCTGCCTAGCCTTGCAAAGAATAGGACCAGGACAGCATTGTGTTGGGTGTGTCCTTATAAGTCACTTTAAATCAGTGGCTTCCTGATTTAACCAAATCTACTTGGTGCAGCTGGGTCAGGCACTTAAAAATGGTGAAATGCCAAGTTTTATGTTGTATATACAATACATGTCACAGACACACACACATAACATATAATACATATGTATATGTGTGTTTTATGTTATTTATAAAATACATAAAACTTACCATATATATAAATTGTTTGTTTTTTTGTTTTTTGTATGCCTTTTGTTTGTTTTTCAAGGCAGGATTTCTCTGTATAACAGTGCTAGCTGTCCTGGAACTCACTGTGTAGACCAGGCTGGCCTCAAACTCACAGAGACTGTCTGCCTCTGCCTCCCTAGTGCTGGGATTAAAGGAATGAATCACCACTGCCCAGCATGTTCTATATATTTTACGACCACTGGTGAAGGTGGGGTACTAGATTCTCAAAGTGCAGTTCTGCCAGCAGTGGTCCTACCCCATAGGAGTTGTTAGGAATGCACATTTCCCATGAGTATAACAGTTCATTCTCAGCACTGTGGGGTATTGCTGTAAATTCAAAGTCAGTTTTGATTACATCCTGAGACCCTGTGTGAAGAGAGAGGAAAAAAGAGAAGAAAAGAAAAATTAGTGATCACTAGCTGTGTAGTATGTTTCTAACAGGCCTGCAGCAAACTCGGGTTCCACTAGGGTTTGAGGATCTGAGCAGTGTGTGCATTTGTTTGTCCGATGATGAACCATTGAAGAGCACACCTCACAGCTTGGTAACTACCCTGGTGTCAGGGTGCAGGGCTAGCCCAGACAGTAAATTATTTCTCTGGACCTCCCCAACATAAACTCTCTCTCTCTGAACTGGTGTGAAGGTGTGGGAATGAAGACACAACTTACATGGCTTCATTGGGAGGGAGATTCTCTGAGATTCCCTCATGAAATCCTGAGTTCACATCCTGAAAAATTCCTCTCGTTTATTCTCCAAAGGGTAAATACATTAGCAGTCTGTCTCCTAGGTAACCAGTTGAATGGCTTTTAGTTACATCTACCTATCTGCTCTGTATGCTAGCTGTCATGTAAACTTGAATCAGCATCTCTATCCCACATCCTGCAAATTACAAAGAAGGGAGCAAAACATCCTGACCTTTTGTTAGGTAGTGACAGCCTGTCTGGAAGGTTATGTGATGTTCTCAGGTGTGGCCTATGGCTTCAGAGCCTGGCTGCCATACCATATAGAAATATGGGTCTACACCCTGGTCAGGACATCTGCCCTTTGGGATAACTGAAAAGTGTAGAGATTACTTTTAAATGATATCAGAACATGAACCAGACATGTAGAGCATGCTGTATCTCCCACATCCTCCAAGATGTTCTCTTTTGTTTTTCCAGTTCACCCTCATACAGCCCTGGTGCTGGGACATTGCATTACCATATTCAAAATGAGGAAACAGGAGAAAGCAACCACGTCTTGGACATGGGCGCACCTGCCACCCTAGGCAGTGCCGGTGTGGGGAGACCTGGAAGTGAAGAGTGGGGTCTCTTATGAGCAGGCACTCTAGGTAGTAGCCTCAGTCTCTATACAGAGGGTAAGGACCTCTGAAAATCCATCATTGTGTAAACAAAAACCAACAAGATTTTTGTAAGGTCTTGTGGTCTGAAGAGCATTTGTTCAAGAAAATGGAGTGAATTGTGGTAAGAGCCCCAAGACTTGCCAGCTTTAACTTGGTTCATTCCATTCTCCTGTCAGCTTCACAGTAGCTTGGAGCACCATCAGCTGCAACCAGTTTTAGCAGGAGCTGATGAAGGCAGAAAGGGTTAGTGGCTCCCTACCCAGTGTTATGATTTTGTAAAAAATGCTGCAAGATCCCTGGCAGCAGTAGGCAGCAGAAATGCCATAGGTCCCCAAATGGTGGTAGCTGTCCATGCGGTGGCAGCAGCTGGCCCTGGGAGCAGCCAGTCCTAGGCAGAGATGGCTATGCAGAGGTGGGCTGGTCCCGGCAGTGAGGCTCCCTGACCAGGAGAGCCTGTCCCAAGTTCCAGGCTAAGAGTAGCATGTTGGCAGGAGTAGGAGGTAGGAGGCACAGACACATGGTACAGAATAGAATTGGATATTTATTAGTTAAGTTATAAAATGGGAAGGAAAAAGGTGAAGGGCGCAGAGAGGGGAGAGAGAGAGAAAGAGAGAGAGAGAGAGAGAGAGAGAGAGAGAGAGAGAGAGAGAGGACAGAGAGAGAGAGAAAGAAGGTTGTAGAAGGAGAGTGCGGGGCTAAAGGGAACAGAGAGAGAATCAAGGTAGTAAGAGGAGGGGAGGGGTCGCAGGGAGTGAGCCTGGCTTGTCTCTTAAATTGACGAACAATCAAAACACCCAGATCCCAGAGATTATCTTGCTATTTGACCCATTGTAGCAGCTTGCAGGAAACTTCTCTTATAGAGCATGTTTCTCACCTGATTCTGAGCAGAGGCTTGTCAGTGAGAGACTTTGTCTGATTTTTAGCTGATCACTAAGCTAAGCAGATGTTTCTGTGGCCAAAAGACATGAAGAGTATAAGATAATACTAAAAATAATTGTATGTCCAAAATTACTGAAATTGAGTAAAAAATATATTTTTTAAAATATCTGACCCAAGTGCCAGGTGGTGGTGATGCATGCCTTCAATCCCAGCTCTCAGTAGGCAGAGACAGGCAGATCTCTGTGAGTTTGAAGCCAGCCTGGTCTAAAAGAGCTAGTTCCATGACAGGCTCCAAAACTACACACATAAAGAAACAATGTCCCCCACAAAAAAAAATCTAACCCAACAGATAGGAGAAATGGCTCAGTGGTTAAGAGCACTGACTGCTCTTCTGAAGATCCTGAATTCAATAACCAGCAACCACATGGTAGCTCACCACCATCTATAATGGGATCTGATTCCCTCTTCTCTCTAATACTCTCTTCTGTCATGCAGGCATGCATGCAAATTACATAAAAATACATGAGTAAATAAATATTTTCTTAAAATAACTGACCCAAACACTTAAGGACAATTAGAACTAATCCTTTACAACTTTTTAAAAATGAACCGAAGAAAAGGTTGGAGATATAGCCCAATGTGAAGTACTTACCTGGTATGGCCAAGGACCTGGGTTGAATCCCCAGTAGGGCACAAAAGGAAAGAGAAGGGCATGAGTGGGAAGGAAGGAAGGACAGAAAACAAGACTAGAGTTTTCAAGCAGGGTGTGGCATTGCACTCCTGTAATCTCTACACTTGGAGACTAAGGCAGAAGGATTGGAAGTTAGAGGCCAGCCTGGGCTACATAGTGAGCTTCCCATCTTGAATCACTTCTTGATTCATTTCATGAGGGCACATTATCCTGATGCCAAACCAGGCAAAGACACCAAAAATCTACAGCCTCACTTCCCTTATACATATGTGTTCAGGACTCCATAATATGAGCAGGGGAGGGAGGAAACAGTGATCATAATTAAAGCCACCTTCTCTTACTCCTCACCATTCCAGTCTGTGAGGCTCTGAGACTCCCAGGCAGGCTTTTTATCCTCTAGTGAATGCACATCTCCCCATAGAGCTGTGAAGGCACTAGTACACAAAAGCAGCTTTTGGCCTTCCCTCTCTGTTTCCAGAGCACCCGGGAGTGTCAGGACCAAGCAGATCCGTCACCTACATCTTCCTGCCTGCTTTCCTGCTCACTGGTGCTTCCCAGATGCTCCCTTCCTGGGCTCTTCTGCTCTCTGCTGGTGCTCACAAGGCCTGCATTGGACCTGCTGTCCCATGTCATAGCCTCACACATGGTGACTCCCCTTTTCTCCCACTCCTGCCAAACTTTGTGGATGTCTCTGCTTTTAATTCTGCTTAACCATTAATTGGTCAAATTATTCATACATAAGGCAAAAGCATCTGACCAAAATGTATTTCTTAAAAGTATTTTTTCAAGAAAGTATACAATTTTTGCTCTGCTGCTTCACACATGCAAGAGTGATCTGAAAAAGGAACCACAATTGAGAAAATTTCTCCAGAAGATCTGGCTATAGAGCATTTACTTAATTAGTGATTGATTGGGGAGGACCCAGCCCATTGCAGGTGGTGCCATCCCTGGATGATGATCCTGGGTTCTATAAAAAAGCAGACTGGCCAGACTATGGTGGTGAAAGACCCAGATAAATCCAGACCCCTCTAGCAGAGAAAATAGAGCCAAAAATCTAAGCAGGGAGAGAAGAATCAAAATCTCGATTAGCCGGTTCAGTGACTCTGTTCCAGGAACTAGCTGACCATAAAGTTAGATTGTAATCTGGAGAATACTCTTGAGAAACGGGAAGTTACCCCCTTGTGATTATCACTGGCATTTTCAGAATTTTCCAATGATCACTGATATTTTCAGAATTTTCCAGTGAGCCCTCCTAACCACCTTTGGTTTGTGGTTTCTTCCCCTAAATTCTCTTTCTCCCAGCTACTCAGGGTGGAACTCCTCTCCTGCATGGGATTTGAGTCTTGGCCCCAGAGCACTGGTTCCTGTCAATAATCCTTGTGTGATTGCAGCAAGGACGATCTCTCGTGAATTCTTGAGGGGTCATGTTATCCTGAGACTTGAGTGAGAGTCTCCTTACTCCAGGGGTCTTTCAGTGGCATTCACCTTTAATCCCAGCACTCAGGAGGCAGAGGCAGGAAAATCTCTGAGTCTGAGACCAGCCTAGTCTACAGAGCTGGTGCCAGGACAGCTAGGGCTATAAAGAAAAACCCTGTCTCTGACAATAAATAAATAAAATAGAAAAGAAAGAAAGCAGGCTGAACAAACCACGAGAACAAGCCAGTAAATAACACACCTCCATGACCTCTGCATCAGATCCTGCCTCTAGGTTCCTGCCCTGTTTGAGTTCCTGTCCTGGCTTCCTTCTGTGTAAGCTATGATGTGGAAGTGCAAGCAAAATTAACCCTTTCTTCCCCATCTTGTTTTGGTTTTTGATCCCCGCAACAGAAACCCTAACTAAGACACTAAGACACAAAAAGGCTCAGCAGTGGAGACATGAAGGTCTCTGTGGGGTCTCTAAAAACATTCCCCAGATTCCTTTGGAAGAATATGTCCTTTCAAGTCAGGGTGGGAACATTTAAAGTGGGTCTGGAATTTGTTGTCAGAGAGGAAGGAAGCTGTCAACAACTACTGAGTACATTTTGAAGGATCTCAGGAGCCACCGCAAAGGTCCCTCCTAACCAAAGATGGGAACATTTGAGCCCTAGCAGATAATGAAAGGATTACATGTAATGCAGGTGCTCCTTACAGTGTTTTTAAATAGAAGGTCAGCTGGGAGGTTGTAAAGAACTCTCTCTCTCTCTCTCTCTCTCTCTCTCTCTCTCTCTCTCTCTCTGTGTGTGTGTGTGTGTGTGCATGTGTGTGTGTATGTGTGTATGTGTGCGTGCATGCATATGTGTATTTATTCATGCAAACATTCATCCCATGATCCTGTTAATCCTGAACCTAAAGACAACCAAATGATGTGGGAAAGAATGCCACCATCTTATAATCCATATTAAATAAGAGGTAGAAAAGAGTTACCTTTGCTACTCACAAAGGAAAGGTGTGTGAGGAGCTTTGAAGGGTCATCAGGGCAGGTTGCACCTTCTGGTCAATTCACTAAGTGACAGCATCACTACTGACAAAGTTGACATTTGGGTCTTGTGGTGGGGTAGGAAGGAGGCTTAGTGTTTTGTGACAAAGTCTTACTCTTGTCTTACACACATGTAGCAGAGAATTACCTCAAACTCTGATCCTTAAGCCTCTGCCTCCCAAGATTGGGATCACAGACAAGTGCCACCATGCCCCAAAACATCCAAATCTCTGTGATGCAACATGAAGTACAAACAACCACGTTTACAAAACAAAGCAAACCTCCACTTTGATTCTTTAGGAACTTCAACTGCCTCTCTTTAAGAGATAGAGAATACTGCCACACTGTATGACTAGACAACTGTGAAAAGTTCCTGCTAGAATTTACTGATAAATATTATACTGTAACCTTCCTTCCTTCCTTCCTTCCTTCCTTCCTTCCTTCCTTCCTTCCTTCCTTCCTGTCTGTCTGTCTGTCTGTCTTTCTTTCTTCCTTTCTTTCTTTCTTTCTTTCTTTCTTTCTTTCTTTCTTTCTTTCTTTCTTTTCTGAAGCAGGGTTTCTCTGTGTAACAAATAGCTCTAGCTGTCCTGGAACTAGCTCTGTAGTTCAGACTGACTTTGAACTCACAGAGATCCACCTACCTCTGCCTTTCAAGTGCTGGGATTAAAGGGGTGTGCCACCACCACCAGGCTAAATTTTTGTTTTAATCAGCAAAGCAAATATATTTTGAAATAGCACCAAGCATATACTTTAGTCATCTCTCTTACACAAGAATAGCTTGTAAGCTTTCCTAACTTCAGTTTTCTGAGACAGCTGAATTTTTGTCTGTTTGGTTTGCTTGCTTCTCTGAGATAAAGTAGCCCAGGCACACCATAAACTCACTGTAAAACTCCAGCTGGCATTGAATTTGAAATTCTCTTGCCTAAACTTTGCAAGTACTGGTTTACCATACCCAACTTTTATGAGTTGATTTGTATTTTTTTTATATAACTGAAAACTTACAGATTTGTCCTTTTTTCTTGGGGGATGGGATGGGGAGACAGTGTCTTGCTGTATAGCTGGTCTAAAGCTCACTATGTAGCCCAGGCTGACCTCAAACTTCTGCTGATCTGCCCAGCTCTCCCTCCTGAGTGCTGGGATTACAGACCTGCACCACACTTAGTTGATTGCAAGTATTTTTTGAGAAAACATCACATTTTCTCTCTGAAATATGTATCTTTCTTTTAGGACATTGCTATAGGTTATATGCAAGAACTGCTTCCTCGTCTCTAAGGTCTACCAGAAACAATGACTTGAAGAGGATCAATGGATTTTGCACCAAGCCACAAGAAAGTTCCAAAGCTCCAACCCATAAGTTTTTATTGCCTTATCCATTTATGGAATAGGCAGGCTCCATTCTCACCTCTTAGAATGATTTGGCATCAAAAGAATCTGAAGAGGTAGGCCAGTGTGTCCTCCATCATGTTCAGTCTTGCAGCATTGCCTTTCTTACTGTGCATGTATTGGTTGTGTTCACAGTGTGCAATTGTGTGTGTGTGTGTGTGTGTGTGTGCACGTGTGTGTATGCATGTGCACATGTGCCACAGGTTACATCCGGTGTCTGATGGGGAATCTTTGTCAAGCAATTATCTTTAAGAGGTGAGAGCAAGTTAGGATGTGGCTTCCTGGGATCTGGAGAAAAAACTGCCCACGGCCCAGGTGCGCTCTCTCTGTGTGGTTCCCTTGCAGCACATCTGAGCTTGGACTTCTCCTTCCTGTTTCATGAGTTTGCCCTTATAATAAATAAAAATATAATTATTTTATCTTTTGGCTAGCCTGGTTATTTCACAAACCAAATTAATTCAACAGGTATCCTCCTCAACTATTCTCCACTTTAGTTTTTAAGACAAGGTTTCTCCCTGAGTTTGAAGATCGCCAATTTGGCAAGACTGGCTGGCCAGCAAATGCCTCCCCAGTGCTGAGATTCTAGGTGAGCACATCACTCCTGGCTTGTTTTTCTAAAATTGGGTCCAGGGATTACACTCATATCCTTGTGCTTGACTGAGTCATCTCCCCAGCCACATCAGGAGATTATGTTTGCAATCAAATATAATGAGGCTAAATTCTGGGTTAGGCACTGACTTCATCCCTAAGGCCAAGCCACCACTGCCGGGGGAAGGGGTGATGCACAGCTGTAACGTCCCAGCTGTGCTTGTCAGCAAGCTTCTTGTCAGGTGCACTTGGGATCTGCAGGTCTTAGTGAAAAGAAAGGAACTATCACTGAAGGGAATAAATTGTGTCCTTTCCCTTTAACCTGGTGTTTTCCTTTCAGGGTTCTGGGCCTATCCTAAACAATAATCACTATATATGGAAAAGGCTGGGAGTGTAAAGATGTTATATGTAAAATGACATTTCTATATACATCTAAATGTCAAACTCAGAATGGTTACATGCAGCTGTTGACAGTTTCTTACACTGTATAGTACTGTGGAATGTGACATATCTATGTATACACACACACACACATATGTGAAGATCAGATTTTGTACTGTATGAAGACATAAGCCTTGTACTTGCATATAAAATGGATGATCATGCCCCCCCCCCAATAAAGCTGTGGAAATATACCCAAATTAAAGCATACTGACTATTCTATGGTAGTGGTATTAGGAATGGTTTTAATTTTGCTTTTTCATATTTGTTATTTCTGAACTGCCTGTCACTTTTTTTGGCAAGGGGAGGGGTGTGGGCAGTGTTTTGAGTATCCCAGGCTGGGATAACTGTGTAGCTGAGTCTCAAAGCCAATCCACAGGCTCCCCAGCTGCCGTCACATGCTGAGGTCAAAGGTGTGTACCCCTACACCTGGCTTATAGATCCTCTTCTCAACTGGCTTAATTCATTTGTGGTGGGGGTTGGAGTATGAAGACAAGTGTGACAACCCGAGAAAGATAGAAGGCCAGCCCATTTCTGTACTTGTACAGCTCTCACTCTGTGTTGCCCCCCATGACTTTCCTGTTCCTCTTGCTGTTGTTTCCTGAGGTGAAAGCAAAGATGTGGTGATGGGCATGAGGTAAAGTGTAGCTCTTAGTGGAAGAAACGTCTCTGAGAGACAAGTGTGCTGTGGGTAGAAATTGGCTTGCAGTTGGTGAATATCCTATCTCATCCCAGCACCTTGTGAGTCCCTCATCTCTGCTTCCCATTCTCGGTGAGTTCTCTCTCAAGAGCATCTCTCCCTGGCAGCCTTTTGGACCTGCCTTGTTTTGCTTCATCAGCAACAATCTCTGCTTCCTCTACTGCTTTCTCTCATTTCCTTGCATGGCTCTTGGCACTCTCTCTTCCTCAGCACCTCAGTGGCTCACCCTTCACACAAATGCTTATCTTTACTCCCTACTTATTACTGCAACCTCCTCAGGAGACTAGGGGACATTCATTCATTCAGACTTGAACAAATCTAAATTGGCATTTGTGCCCCTTTCCTCTCTTAGTATTCATAACAATTTAACGAGCAGTGCTGTTGGCCCTAAGTGCTCTGGGTTTGAGGTTCAATGGGAACTCTTCTTTGTCATAACTTAATCAGTCTCCCAATTCTTTGTTGCTTTAGAGTGACTTTACTGCTGCCATGACTCAGATTCAAGGCCTAACCCTCTGCTTTTTTTTTCGAGATCCTGCTTGGGCTTTTTGCCTGATTTACACTTTGCCCTTTTCTTTCTTCTATCCAGTGTGATGATTGTGATGAGCAATGCCTTCCTTGCCTCAAAGTGCATCTCCCAGAGCCAGCTATGGTGGTGCAGCTGTGGTCTTTAATACCTGCCCTTGGGAGACAGAGGCAAGTAGGTCTCTCTGAGCTCCAGGCCATCTTGGTTTATATATATGATGAATTACAGGCCAGCCAGGCTGATATGTAAACAAGAATAAAAAGTTTATCTCAAATCCAGTGACTTCCTCAGTTTGATGTTCAGTGTCTGTCAATGCAATCTAACCATATAAACTTTTTCTTACTCTACCGGAGATAGGCACCCTTTTGTCCATTATCTGCGCATCCTCTCCACCCTAGCATTTTTCATGGTAGTCTTTCCACTTTATGGTGACCAGGCCTTGTATTTTACCTTAATCCTCGTGATGTGGAATGTCACTTGAAAACAGGCATTCTGTGCAATCCTACTCACGTCACATGAAGCTCCAGATCAGCCTGAGGCCTTCTGATGTTTCTGATAACTGAATGACTTCAGGACACAAACTGCATTTTTTTCTGTTGCTTGATTTAAACATTAAAATCTCATACAAGATTCTTACCTGGTTTTCCCCACAGAATCTAACAGACATAGAGTGTCACTGCACAAACCCACAAACTTCGAGAGGAAGATACTGTTCTGGTCAGGATGCTTCAAGAAGGAAAAGGAAATCCCAGAGACAATCTCATGAGTGCTGGCAGGGTCGTAGGCCACCTGAGTCTCTCACTGGTCTCTGAAGGGGAAAGCAGAGTGTATTTGAGCTCTGTTTGAAAGAGTGAGACCTGATGGGATATCTTCAGAGATCCTCCTGATGCTCCTCATCTTCAGCTCTTTTGCTTCCTTCAAGGTATGTGATCCCATCCTCTCATACTTCAGCAGGCTGTTCCAACTCCATAAACTTCTCCCTCTTCATACACTGATCACCTCAGGTTTCCCTTGCAACCGGGAAGGGGTTTCTTCCTCACCTGCCTCCTTAAGCCTCAGCTGGAACCATCTTTTTCAGAAATTCTCAGTGATATAAACAGGATACTCTAAGCCAGGGTTTTTGCTACATTTGTTAGTACTATAGACACTTTGGACTGGAATATTTTGGAGTTTGTGAACTGTCGTATATATGGAAGGATGTTTACAACATCCCTGGCCTCTACCCTCCAGATGCTAAGAGCACTTTCCAAGAGTGTCCCTAGGTGATGTCACATGTCCCATGGGAGCAAACCTATCTCAGGTGGAAGCAGTGTTCAGTCTCCTGCTAAGGACCCTGACTGGCCAGCATGTGGTCAGAAGTGAAACTCTCTCCCTTGTGGGCATCCTCCTCAGAGTACAGAAGTAAATGACATGCATTTTCTGTCAGCAAGAAAGTTCCTGGGCCTTCTGTCTCTGGTCTGAAGTCACACATTAAAAGGACCTAGGTTCAAGCAACACATATTTTCCAGGGAGATGGGATGCATCTGCTTCCTGCTCATAGAGTCCTGCTGCCCCTGCTAGCCAAGTAAGAGAGCACTTGTTGCCCCAAGTGACAGCGCCCTCTTCTGAGAAATAGAGTGACCAGAAATAGTGTGTGTGTGTGTGTGTGTGTGTGTGTGTGTGTGTGTGTGTGTGTGTGTGTGTGTGTGTGTGCATACCTTCTCTCCCTTGTCATTGCTTCCTAGATCCTCTCAGACCCGAAATACTACCTGGTGAGTTACTCTGGAAAGTTCTTCCCTGGGCTTGGGCAACTGATTGTCTTGTTGAGGCTTCGGAGCAGGCCCCACTTCTCTTCTCTTTTATTATTATCATTGTCTGAGGAGTTCACACATACATCTGTGTTTTGATCTAATTCAGCCACCTATGTCTTTCCCTCCAATTTCTTTTTCTTTTTTTATTTAAAAATTCTGTTTATTTATCTTACTATTATGGTTGGGGATGAAACTTATGGCCTCACATATACTAGGCAAGTGCTTTGCCACTGTACTAGATCCCTGCTCTCAGGATCACTAATTACAGAAAACAAATCATGTCAAGGGAATTGGTCCATGGACTCCAGTGTGAGCAGTTGTGAAACTCAACATAAACAGTGGACAAGCCAGCCTTCTCTTTCAAAGTGTGGCCTGGATGCAAAACTCTGAAATCTAAAACTAAAAATGTCCATTCAAATCTGCATTGAAAACTTGAGAAAGCTGTTTACCCTATTTACAGACCAGCAGACTGGCTGTCAATCAACCCAGAAGTTCATTAGAAATGCAGTTCAGACCAACTTATCAGAATCTGTCTTTCTCAAAGTCATTAGGAGCTTTACCCCCAGATTCACAAGCCCTGAAATACCTCATCCTCGGTTAGCTGGTGAGCCAGGTGTCCCCTTAGAATGAGTCTAATTAGCAAACACTCCCACAGGTGTCTGCTCACTCCTGTGTCCTTGACTGTGGAAAGGAGCCCTTTCCTGCCAATTTCTACACTTCCCTCCCAACTTAATGTTTGTTTGTTTGTTTTCTAACCAAACTTCCTCCTTTTGAAATAAGCAGAAACTGTCATGCCCATATTAAGCATATTTTCCTTTATAAATGGTCTCCTGAGTCTAAGTTATAGCACTATGGGAGGATCACAGACTTCAGCTGGAGACACTGATGCACATAAAACCTTGTTGCACTACTTATCCTTCTGTTGCTGTGGTAAAACAGCATGAGCAAGGCAGCTTACAGAATAGAGTGTGCTCTGGGCTTGCAGTTGCAGAGGGTTAGGATCCTGCTGGTGAGGACATGACCGAGGCCGCTTACAGAATAGAGTGTGCTCTGGACTTGCAGTTGCAAAGGGTTAGGATCCTGCTGATGGGGACAGCAGGCTGCAGATATAAGACAGGAGCAGTGAGCAGAGAGCTCATGTCTCAAACTCTAGGCAGGAATATAGAGGGTGAACTGGGAAAGGCATGTGGCTTTTGAGACCTCAGAGCCTGCCCACACTTTCATACTCCTCCAACCAGTCACACCTCCTAACCCTACCCAAACAGTACCTCTGGGAGCCAGGCTGATCCAAGGCCTCAAAGGACTTAAGGTTCTGGTTCCTGAGACCCTGGCTTTTCCCCTGAAGAAATTGGAATTATTAGTCTCCAGTCCACTATATGCTTGACTTTTGACACCCTTGAGCTATACTGTGTTTCTTCTGTGTAATATTGCTTGATTAGCTCCGTCCCATTGTATGATAGCTGTCTACAGACTCTGTCCCATCCCTGCTGCAAACTGTCTATAATATGTATTACTTCTTAATAAATTTGCTTTGGCATAAGCCATCAGCTTATGCAAACATCCTGGTTCCTACTCTCCTGGTTTTATTATTTTTCTCATCCCCATCCTTCCCCTTAGGAACCTATCATTGAAGATCAGCCTGCCGGTCCAGGTCAACCAAATATTCAAAGGCCCTAGACTATAGGAAGACATTCCCATTCCAGCTACCACATAAGTTAAAATGGTTTGGGTTTTTTTTTTTTTGTTTGGTTTGGTTTTTGTTTTTGTTTGTTTTTGTGGCTAGTGGGATCTCCATTGATTTTAGTTAAGCAGTAAAACAATTCATTATCTTTACAAGTGATTCCTGGTTCCCACTGTTTTGCAGGCCCAGCTTTAGTGCCTGGAGAGCTCCAGGTTTAATCTGCCTTCCGAGTCCCAGCTCTTCCATCACACTATATGTGATTCTAGGCACCATGGTACAACCATGACCCACTGTCTTCATACAGAATCATAAAGATAAATAGCCTTCTCTCTCATTTCATTTTAATTACATTTGTTCAGTCAGTGTCTTGGTGTGGGGCTCATGACACAGCATCTGTGTAGAAGTCAGACACCTTACAGAAGTGTCTTCTGCCATATAGGCCCTGGGAATTGAATTCAGTTATTCAGGCTTGGCTGCAAGCACCTTTACCTACTAAGCCATTTTGTATATCCAGCCTTTTCTTCAGACTCTTGCACATTATGCCTCTTTGCTTTTACCCAGGAAATTATCAGAGCAGGTAGGTCATCAGTCAGAGGGCAGATTAGAAAAGCTATATTCTAGATGCTTGCCAGAAAGTCCAAGCTCCAGCCCATTGTCACTCAGTTTTAGCAAAGCCTATATGACAAGATTAACATCAAGGGACCATTCTTTTGGGATTATTTTGCTGGTTCACACAATCTCAAATCTGGTCCTGGTTCAAAACAGAGCCAAAAGCTAGAGTAGAGGCTAGAGAAAAATACAAATTTGCTTCCATTGTTTGAAATAAAGCCTAAGGCTTGTTTTGCATTTGTTTACTTTGAGACAGGGTCTCTCTCTGTAGCCCTGGCTTGCCTGGAACTTGATATAGGGAATAGGTTGACACTGAGCTCACAAAGATCCTCCTGTCTCTGCTTAAGTTAAAGTTATGTGCCACTATTCCAAGCAAGTGTAAGTTTTGTTATATGAAATGCACTTTTAGTTACATTAATAAAAATTAAAAGACTTTGAATTAATAACATAGTTCCTAACACCTCCATCAAAAATCAGAATATTCAGGGCTATAGAGATGGTTCGATGGTTAAGGGCACTGGCTGCTCTTCCAGAGAATGGAAGTTCAATTCCCAGAACCCATGTGTGGCTTAAAACTTTCTGTATCATAAGAAATCCAAATCCAACACCTTTGTCTGGCCTCTGACTCAAACACTGCATGTACATGGTTCACAGACATACTTTCACACAAACCACCCATGTGCATAAAGTTTAAATATGGGGGAGAAAACTGGATTTCACAAAGTATATTAACTTCTATGTTAATTTTTTTCTGAACTATATTTTTGTTATAACTTGAGCTCATTGCAGGACTTTTTGATAGGAGAAGAATGAATTCCAGGCTAGCCTGGACTATAAAGTAAGAAAGACCCTGACTCCAAAAATGAAAGAGTTGTGTACTTGGCCCACCCTCCCTGAGATACTATGAGGTCATAGGTCCTAGCTGCTTTGTGTTTACAGTTGTCACTGTACTTTTAAGTTGTGATGCTGCAGGTACAGAAAGAAAAGAGCTAATCATGTTTCCTCATTCTACTGGTAGGTTTGAGATGTTTGATGCTGCAAAGAACAAGCTCCAGGTGAAGGTCAGCTATTTAATGATTGCCCTGATAGTGGCAGAATGCATCTGCATGGTTATTGGAGACAAGAAGGTAAGAGCTGGCTCCTCTCTGTCTCTGTGTGCTTTCCCAAAGACATCTCCTCAGTTTAGTCTGAGAAGGTTAAGGTCTAAGAAGAAGCCACTTTGTATCAATTTACTGACTGAATGCTTTTCTGAATGGTGACCTCATTTGTACCTCACAACAGCTTTGTTAGGTAGATGATATCCTGAGATGAGGAAACCATAGCTTAGGAAGCTTCAGCAGAGGGCTGATGAGGGGACTCAGCAGGTAAAGGGACTTGGGTACAGGCCAGATGACATGTGTTTAATCCCTGCATCCCACAAGATGGCAGGAGAATATCAACTCCTAGGAACTGTCTTGGTACTTCCACTTGTACTCCAAAGTACACGTGTGCCTGCACACAGAGAGTAAAACAATAATTTTTATTTGTTTGGTTGTTTGTTTTGTTTTGTTTTTTTGAGACAGGGTTTTTCTATGTATCAGTTTTGACTGTCCTGGAACTCGCTCTATAGGCCAGGCTGCCCTCAAACTCACAGAGATTCGCCTATCTCTGCCTCCCAATCAAGTTTTGGCAGATTGCTCAAAGCTGTGCATCTCTCTAGCGACAGAAGTAATTTGAACCTAGACATAATTGAAGTAAGAATGAGATTGCTTCTCAGTCCTGAATGTTTGTTTATGCAGCAGCACCTGTTTGAAGTCAGTGGATGTGAGAGCCAAGAGAGAGGCTTTTTCATCGCCATGCTTTATAACGAACTGAAGCTGACACATGCACCATGCATTTTCCAATACTCACAAAGTAAATGGAGAGATAAAAACTTAGATTTAAAAAAAAAATAAAAGGAAAATAAAACTTTAGATCTGATTTTTCATGTTACCATGTGACCTATTAAACTACGTTGTTATTAAGATATGGTTACTTGTGGGCTGGGGCAATGGCTCAGTGGTTGGGAACATTTGGTGCTCCTGCAGAAGACACAGGCTCAGTTCCCAGTACCCATGTAGCAGCTCACAACCAGTTGTAACTCCAGTTCCCGGAGATCTGCTACCCTCTCTGGCCTTCACAGGTACCAGGCACACATGTGGTTATATGTACACACTTGCAATTTTTTATACCCATAAAATAAAAATAAGTAAGATCTAAAGTGTATGTATATATGTATGTGCTTTCAAATTCAAGAACACACATTGACTATCATGTCTAATTCTGTGTCATAGTTTTCACTTAGAGATATCCTTTAGCAGTTGTTACATAGTAAATAGACTCTTCAGCCAGTCTTTTAATTCCAGCACTCAGGGTATCCAGGCAGGTGGATCTCTGAGTTTAAGGCCAGACTAGTTCCAGGACAGCCATGCTACACAGAGAAACTTTATCTCTCAAAACCAAAAAAGAAAAATGATTTATCCATGAATATGCTTGTCAACTGATTTCCTTATCCTGAGCAACTCCAGAGTAAAGAAGACATGAATTCTTGACTCTCTGTGCCTTGGAGTCACATGAGAATTCTAGCTATCTCAATCCAGCCTCACAGGAACACAAAGGGGCAAAGATACAGACCTGAGTGAAGTTTCTTGGAAATTAGCCTGGCCTACTTCCCTTTTCCTGTCTCCCCATTTGACCTCTCATTCATAATTCTCAGACTGAAACCTTCAGAAGCCTGTGCATAGACATGTGGATTTCTAGAATTCTGAGAAATTATTGATGTTAAAAATCTCCAGAAGCAAATAATCCCCTAGGGCATCCTCCAGCACCTTCCAAGGGTGTGTGCTAGAATGAGTTAGTGACCATGATGCTTTGTCCTTACCATTGACATTCTTTTCCCATCCTTTCCTCCTCCCATCAGATGCATCACATGTGCAATAACATGGGTGTCAGAAAAACTCAGTTTCTGTGGCTGCAAGATTCACAAACTTGACATAAAAATGGGCCAGATTATATAAGCTTCATAGAAATTTAATAGTTCACACTGAGGGAAGCAAGGAAAGTGATGTTTGAGGATAGATCATTCTAGAAGTCATCATTGATAATATTTTGGTAAAGCCTGGGTTTCCCAAAGCTAAATGTTTTTGTTAAAAGAGAAGAAAGGTGCCAGAAAGTACACTCATGAGTTAGTGAAGGAGACATGAAAACAGGGAGATGGAGATGAAATTGTGGCTCCCATTACAAATAAGAGTGAAGGATGGCCAGGCAGTGGTGGTGCACACCTTTAATCCCAGCACTTGGGAGGCAGAGGCAGGTGGATCTTTCTGAGTTCAAGGCCATCCTAATCTACAAGAAAATAAAAAGTACCATGAGTACTGTCTGGAAACTTAGTACATTTGCAATGCAATGTTGCCAGTAGCTCCATGATCTAATGTTCTTGATGTTGTCTGTACACTGTACTTTTGCCTTTGTTTTATTTTAGATATAAATGCCTCTATTTTTGTCACTTGCAAATTTATTATCAAAAGAAGTTTTTGTGCATTTTTAGGAAATTGATTTTTTCTGGGTGGCAGTGGCACACTTTTAATCCCAGCACTGGGAAGGCAGAAACAGGCGGATCTCTGAATTCGAGGTCAGACTGAGTTTCAGGACATTCAGGGCTTTGTTATTCAGAGAAATCCCATCTTGGGGGGAAAATTGATTTTTTTCTTGATTAATTTGAGACCCTTTTCCAAGCCCATGTTTTGAATATTGGAAATCCTAATATAGAACTTTCTTTATACAACAAAAGTTGGGAAGCATACCTCAGGTGTCCACTGAGGGCAGGCAAGCAACCATAGTATTGATAAGGTGATTTCTGAATTGAATAATGTTGGGCAGGAGTTAGGAGGCCCAGTGCTAAAAAGTAGTCACAGCCTGGCATAGAATTTGCCCGAAGAGTCACAAAATGGCACAACCTAACAAAATATTTAAGAATATTTTTCAGTCAAACATTTAAGGTTCTAAGATGGTAGAGAGCTTGAGACCAGGCTGGTTTACCAGTCAGCCAAGCCTATAGGAGTACAGAGAAAGACCCTTTCTCAAAAACTATTTAATATTCTGGCCCTGTTGAGAAAGCCTGACCTTAATTCGCTATGTGGAGCACACAGCAGAAGGAGAGGCCTAACTCCTGAGGGTTGTTCTCTGACCAGAACACAGGCAGAAGTGTTAAGACATGTAGAGTGCACCTGACAATGACTCACTGTACCCAGCTTGACAGATTAATGCCCATCATGTAGAATAATACCAAAAATATGCAGGTGACATGTAGTTCTTCAGTCCTCTCGTTTCCTCCCTCAACACATGCCATTGTCCTTAGTGGCCTCCCAAACAGAAACTGTTCAGTCCCCTTCCCCTCAGCCATCCCATTCTGTCAACCTTCTGAGTACTCCAAATACCCTCCCCTCTGAGAAAGCTGCTGAAAGAAAAAGAATGATGCTGTCCAGGGACAAAGACATGAGATTGACAACAGGCCTCAAAATTAAAACACAGAAGCCACAGGTCCTAGACTGGCTTTTACAGTGGTCTCATTTTGCAAATTAAAATGTCTCAAATTCATAAAATTAAAGACAATTTGACAAGAGCTACAAAACCACAAACTTCATAGCAGTCACCCTTTCAGTTGTTTCTGACTTAGTTTCACTCATCGGTTGGTTGCCAGAGACTTCAGTAGTCACTCATCCACACTTTGATGGTTTTGCCATTTTCTAAGCTGCTGATGCAATGATGTTTTCTGTAGGGTGACAAGCTGCGAGGTCACAACATCTGTGTTACGTTGTAACTTATGCGCAGTCTCTTTAGTCTGAAGGTTTCATATGTAAACCATGTTGACTTCTGAGCCAGACACAATCCACTTTCCACCAGTAACAGAGAAATTGGCAAATATGCAGTATTTCTCATTGTTATGACCAGTGTATGTCTTCAGGCCTCTGCTGTAATCCCACAGTTTAACAGTATTGCCCAAAGTTACAGTGAGAATATATTTGCCATTTGGAGAAAATTTTACAAAAGACATGGGAGGATTACCATCATCAATGAATGTTTTTAAACATGGCCTGAAGTAGCATCCCAGATTTTAAAAAGACCATCATAGCTCCCTGACACTATCAAGGACCCATTGCAATTAAAATGTACAGCAAATATGGGATCCAAATGAGCAAAGTCTTAGGTACTTTCCTGTTTTCACCTCTCATCGAAGGATCCTGAAACAACGAGGTTGGATGGTGGGTTGAAATTACAGAAGACAAAATCACTGTGTCCTTTTAGTGTTTTCAACCATTTTCCAGATCTCACATCCCATAACTTTAGAGTCTTGTCGTCTGAGGCAGAAACGAGACGACTAGAACCTGAAGACCAGGCAACATCTGATATTTCCAGATTGTGACCATAGAGTGTTTTCTTACATTTCCCATCATATGCCCCCCAAATTATAATTAGTGTATTAGCAGCAGAACTTACTAGCCATTCTCCATTAGGACTAAATTGAACTGATGAGTGTCTCTCAAGAGTAAGTCTGACAGCATAGTTGGGTTTCTGTGGTTCTCTCGCCCGCTGGGTGGCAGAGGAGAGGGCTGATTGCTGTGCTCCCTCTGCTGGGGGATGTTCTGTCACAGTAGCTTGGCTCTACAGATTGTGCAGCTGTCCAGCCCTGAGCCTTGCAGAAGAAAATTGCTGTGTGCACAGTTTGGACTGTAACATGAGCTTGTCCTTAGGGTCGCACAGAATCAACAGCAAGGTTTGGACCACTCTCCTCTTGCTTTCTTCTGTAGCATCAGAAAACTGGATCACAGTGGTTCTGAGATCGGTACTCTTGTTGGGTGTTGCTGTTAAAGGACTAGGCCGTGAGTCAGGGTTTAAGGGAGCTGCACAGAAAATCCTCTTCCACGACCTACTCAGCTCCCAAACATCAGGGAATGGTGAGAAACTGAGGATGCCACACTAAACAGGATTTGAGAAGGCTCAAGAAGAGGCGGGAATGCACCACAGCGCAGGCCCACAACCATCAATGAGACTTACTCGTGCCAAAGAAAGTAAACTTTTGCTTCTGGTCCTCCTGAACCCTGCCCCTGAACCCAGGCTGTGAGAAGCTTGGGTGCAGAAAGGGGCGTGGCCCGCGGACACTTCAGGAAGACTGTGAGCATAGCTGGCCTCTGCCCCTGCCCTCCTCTGATGCTGAGTTTTGCAGCCACAAGATCTGCTTACTATGGTTAGGGAATGGAGCAGAGCGATTCACAGATCTTAAATCTAGTGGCTTAAAATTATTTTATAGATGTTAAGGAAATCCTAAGACCTACATCTCCATCTCTGCTGGTCAGTTTTGGTGCATGCCTTTAATCCCAGCATTCAGCAGGCCGAAGCGGATGGATATGTTGTGCATTTCGGGTCAGTCTGGTCTACTGAGCAAGTTCCAAGACAGCCAGAGCTTCACAACCCTGTCTCAGGAAAAAAACCCGAAAAACAAAAACAAACAAACAAAAAACAAGGTTATGATGGAAGAAATCAGCAAACCTTTGGTTATTAGCCTGTATAATTTATGTTTCCATAAGTAATAGATAAGTAAAGTTTTTGGAACTCTGTCTTGTTAATCAGGCAAATTTGTTTGCCACTATCCTCTTTAGAACTATGGAAACATTTTGTTTCAGTGCATAGTTTTTACTGGTGCTTTGTGGTAAGGGTGCTTTGTAAAAAAAGGAACCCTTCTTGCTTCACTTCCCAAGTGCTGGGGCTGCAGGCGTGGAGCATCATTCCCATTCCTGAGGGGATAGGGACAGAGGTGTTGAGGCAGGGTTTCATTGTATCCCAGACTTGCCTAGATAGAATGTAAGGTAACCTTACTGCCTCGGTTTCAAGAGTACTGAGATTATAGGGTTGTTACCACTCCTGGCTGCCTCTTAGTCTGGTCTTTTCTTTTCCATAATGTTAACGTGGGTGCTGAGAATTTCCACCTCCCACCCCTTTGGTTTTTCAAGACAGGGTTTCTGTGCATAGCCCTGACTGTTCTGTAACTCTCTCTTTAGACCAGACTGGCCTTGAACTTGGGGATCTACCTGCCTCTACCTCCCAAATGCTGGGATTAAAAAGCTTGCACCACCACCAGTAGGCAGTGATGGGAATCTTCAGTCTTGTGGAATAGCAACAAATCCTGCTACCTGTTCAATTCCCTCTCTATTGTGTACATTGTGTGGGGCTATGGGTGGCACAGAGGCCACTTTGTGAGTTATCCTCATCATTGCCAGGTATGGTGAAAGGCAGGTCTCTTTATCCACTGAACCATCTGCTTTCTATTTTGAGGCAGTTTCTCATTCCACAGCCCAGACAAGCCTTGAACTGGTGTCAATTTTAACCCCATCCAGTCAGTCTAGGATGAACAGGGGTAAGCCACCACACCCAACAAAATTACTTCCTTTCTCTATCATGGATTATAGTGATTCATTTGTAAGGCTTTTTTTCTGCACATCTGCACTGTGTTAAAACAATACCCTCAGGGTCAGAAGAGACCATTCAATCATCTTAGAATGCTGCACATAGGTGCTGGGGATCCAATCCAGGTACTCTAAGAGCAGGCAATACAATGTTTCTCAACCTTCCTAATGCCCCAACAGCTTAATTTTATGTTGTGGTGATCCCCAATCATAAAGTTATTTCATTGCCACTTCATAACTGTAATTTTGCTGTTATAAATCAATGAAAATATCTGATGTGCAACCATTGTGAGAGGGTTGTTTGATATCCTCCAAAGGGGTCATGACCCACAGAGAACCACTTAGCCACATCTGAAGCCTCAACTATTATGATTTCTGATAGGGTTGGTGGTTAGAAACCATATTATCAAAACTTTCTATATTCATTAACCCATAAAAATGACATTGTAGCCTGGAGGTGGTGGCACATGCTTTTAAGACCAGCCAGAGTCAGAACAGGCAGATCTCTGAATTTGAGGCCAGCCTGGTCTACAAAATGAGTTCCAGAATAGTCAGGACTATTACACAGAGAAACCCTGTCTGAAAAACAAACAAAAAACACCGGATAACACATTTTAGACTTTATTTCAAGAAAATACATATTTCTCTAATATATAGGATGCCAAAAGGAAAAGATGTGTACAACCTAAGAGCTAAGATGGGATGGTGGTGCTGGATGTTAAGTCCAATGCACACATCCCAAGCATGAGGGACAAAAAAATGCCCGGATTTAATATGTGGGTAGAACTAAGAGATGGCTTTTCCTTTAAAAAGAGTAAAATTCACTTTTTGATGTGTAGGAGACCTTGTTTATACATAGCATCAAGGACTTATGAAAAGAAGAAGCATAAACTGTAATCATTACTCATGTTCTAACAAGCTGTCTTAACAAATAACTAAAATTTGCATAACTCTTTGGGAGGAGTGGGTTCACCAACAGGGACTAGGAAACCCAAGGCAACAGCAATCAGAGTGGGACCCTGAGTTCCTAGGCAGTGTCATGGTTTTCCTTTTATAATAAGCTTCCCTTCTCAGAAGACAGAGTGGACCTGTTTCACATTTCAGAAATCAAATCAGTTTCTCTAAATTGCCCTAAGTCTCCCATTTACAGTGTAAGGACACATGTCTCTGTTTCTCAGTACTATCTAAAAAGAAATGTTGGAACTTTTTCTTTCTTTCTTTCTTTCTTTCTTTCTTTCTTTCTTTCTTTCTTCCTTCCTTCCTTCCTTCCTTCCTTCCTTTCTTTCTTTTTTAACATATATCAGACTTCTATGACCTTGGAAAGATTCCTCCATTCTATCTTAACTGTTGAAACTGGCTTCTTTAAAGCAGCTGTTTAGACTACAAACCAAATTTTCCTACACCTCTGCCAAATCAGGGAAATCTATTCAGATTAAATAAGCTAAATAGGACATTTGCTAATGAGCATCAGTTAAAATTGGACATTTTTTAAAGCTAAAGATGACAAAATTAGGGTATCAATTGATGCATATATTTAAAAGCACCATCTTCAGCAAGTCACTAGTCATTGGTGAATTCTTTCCATAACACATCGTAATCATGTTACCCTTGTAAAATTTCATGCTCACAACTTGGCTGTCCAGGATGACATTCCAAAGTCCTGAACAATTTTGTTTCCATCATTGGTCTTCTGGATTTTTATTTCTTCCTTCCTTGGGCTAAGGGCATACAGATAAAATTATGTACTGCACAATTCTAATTCTCTGCAGAAACACGGCATTACAGAGGAGCCTGTATACTCAGTAATTGTGAGCAGCCATGTGGGTAGTGGAAATTGAACCCAGGTCTTCTGTGAGCAGCCAGTGCTCTTAACCACAGAGTCAATTCTCCAGGCAAACAAAGCTTTAAAATATTTCCAAACAGACTAATGTTATCTACTGTTTCAAACACAATGGTGTATGCTAGTCTGTAAAATATGCCAAACAGCTTTTCATTCTCGTCTGATATCACAGACTTCTGCTTTGATGATGTTTCTTTTTGCAAACTTCAGGTTCTTTAATGTATCCTCAAATAAGATACTTTATGTTGAGACAATTGTTTTAAAAGTTATCAATTATGATTTCAGCCAACTATGTGAAAGAATTTCTCTGAATTTTCTTTGGTAATCAAACAACCATTACTATCACAGAGGTCTATTCCTCATTCATTACTTACTGAAAATTTACTATGTGCAAAGCATTCATCCATGGCCTGCCAGAGTGCATGTAAATACAAAGAATCAGTAGTCATTCCAAATCAACTGTGGGGACTTGATGAGGACACTCTTGAGAAAGGGCACACAATGCCCAAAATGTCTTGAGGTAGGAAATACCCAACAGGTAAAATAAAAGGAGATGTTCACAGGAAAATATACTTTTTTGAAGTAGTAGTTTAACTTTACACCCATGGTAGTGACTATAAGAGCAATTATTTTGTGTCCCAAAACTTTTCCCTGTCAGTACCCTCTATATTTTCACCGAGTTTAGTCATTATATCGCTAAATTCACAGTCAACCATTTGAATTTCATTTAAACCTTTGTTATACTTGTCTGACAATATATAATTTCAGTACTACAGGTGAAAGATGATTGGGGATGAGGGGGTCAATTCATCTATCTGAAGATGCAAATTAATAGCAATTGTGATATATGAGATGAAGCCATTTAAAAGTATTGCTGATGAGGACACGATGGGAAGAATGCTCCACTACAAAAGGCTTGCCCAGTGGCAGCCACTTGAACCTAGCAGGACTTCCTGGGCACAGAAATGCTGCATGGCCATGAAGAACAGAACAGGAAAATTCTCCTCTGCGCAGCCACCATCTAAGAATTATGACAGTGGAGCTAAGTAATCCATTAAATCTTGATCTTGCCATACATTATTATCCATCTTAAACCTGACATACAACAGACACTAAACAAACATGACTTGCTTCTATTTACCTAAAGGAAAATAGACATTTCTGATTACTCTTAGTTGAAAACATTCTATACTACTAATAGTCCTTTATTCTTATCTCAAGCCTTCAGATAATCTCATGTCCTTCAGTAATTTGACACTTTAAATGTTTTTAAGGTTATTTTTGGCTTTGTTTTGTTTCTTGTTTTCCAACACAAGGTGTCTCTGTGTAGCCTTGGCAGTCCTGGAACTTGCTCTGTAGACCAGACTGGCCTTGAACTCAGAGACCCACCTGCCTCTCAAATCCAGGGATTAAAGATGTATGCCCTCACTGATCAGGCAGGGTTTGTTTTTATCTGTGTTGAGTGCTTGCTCACGCGTATTCATGTACACCATGTGTGCCTCTGGTACCTAAAGAGGCCAGAAAAGGGTTCTGGATCCCCTGGAACTTGAGTTACAAGCAACCATGAGCCAATTGATATAAGTGCTGGATCAAGACTCCTGTCCTCTTTGAGAGCAATACTTCATGTAACTGTAAAATGATATCTCTCTCTTTTGTTTCTGTTTTTTTTTTTGTTGTTGTTGTTATTTACTTTTCGAGACAGGGTTTCTCTGTAGCTATGGAGCCAGTCCTAGAACTCACTCCATAGACCAGGCTGGCCTCAAACTCACAGAGATTCACCTGCCTCTACCTCCCTAAGTGGTGGGATTAAAGGTGTGGACCACCACTACCCAGTTATAACAGGAGATCCCTTTGCAGAAGAACCATCTCTCCAGTTCAGCTCTAGCAATTTGATATTTTAAAAGTGTTAAATATCAGCTGGGCAGTGGTAGCACAGCACTTGGCAGACAGAAGCAGATGGATCTCTGAGTTCAAGGCCAGCCTGGTCTACAAAGTGAGTTCCAGGACAGGTAGGACTGTTGCACAAAGAAACCCTGTCTTGAAGAAAAAACAAAAAACAAAAACCAAAATAAATAAATAATTAAAAAGTTAAATATCTTCTTTACTAAACATTATCCTAATGTCTTAGTACTCATTCTTATAACTTTCCTAACAATAAAGAATATTATAGAGTATCGTTTACTGTTGATGGAGGGAGTTGGCCCTTTGTTCCCTCCTGGACACCCACCTTGCTTACACCCTAAATAATCACATAGAAACTGTATTAATTAAAACACTGCTTGGCCATTAGCTCAAGCCTCCTATTGGCTAAATCTCACATCTTAATTAAACCCATTTCTAATAATCTGTATGTCACCATGAGGTTGTGGCTTACCGGGAAAGATTCAGCGTGTCTGACCTGGCAGTTTCATGGTAGCTTTCTTTCTGCCTTTTCCCCCAGCATTCAGTTTTGTCTACTCTGCCTACCTAAGTGCTGCCCTATCAAAATGCCAAGGCAGTTTCTTTATTCAACCAATGAAAACAACACAAATACAGAAGGACCTTCTACACCAATTTACATCATAGCCAATATAGTTCACTTATTCACACCTAATCCCAAATTACTTTTAAATAACATTGAATGATAGGAAAAGGTAAGTCAAAAATATTTCCCAAGTATGCAGATAGATACTTAATTTGTTTACTTCAAACAGAAGGAAACAGTCCTACTAATTGGAGATGTCAAACGAAACTGCAAATGAGCAAATTTTGGAATGTAGGAGACAGCACACAGGTGTGCATCTTGAAAGGATACAATACCCGATCAAAAGGCAATCCCTTTTTCTTACTGTACATTACTGAACAGAATTTCCAGCCCCTAAATATAGATAAAATGGCTTGCTTATTAGTGTGACAATTTTCACAAAATTAATCAGAGATAAAATAAATCCCAAAGAAACCCAAGGAAAACCTGTTTTAAAATGCAGCCCCACAACTGGGGTCAGACAGCTGAAATGTTTATTTCACACTACAGAAATCAATGAAAGTTGCCATGTACAACAACAAAAGCAGTCATGTACAACAGAGAGTTTGGTTGACAAGTTATACTTACATATGTTTTCTTAGGCATAATCAGCAGCAACTGGAATAATTCAGATTTATTACGGGACAGTAATGCTGAAAAACACCTGGAGTCTACAATCTTTGTGTGGTACATGGAAGAACTACACTAGCAGAACATTTTCCAGCAGGGACGACTGATGAGGGCATTAGAAAAGTGACTTTGACTGGTGACAAGGATGAAGTGTTTCACAGGGAACTGTGTCTCCAAAATCCTTTTCTTTATATTCAGTATATGAACTTTCTGGGTTATTATTCCATCCAGGTATATTTCACCTTCAGGTGCCCAATACCTTTACATTTCAAATTCTCTGAATGCAATTGTTTGAAACCAAAGTTCTTAGTATAAATTACATACTTGAGAAGTCTGAAGGAAGACAGGGAAAGTAAAGAGAACAAAGCCGCTTTGCCTATCACTGTCTAAACCATAGAGCTTGTTGTGCTGTAGATACTAACATGCTTCTGTAGTGACACCTTCTGATAAAAATAACAAAAGATTAAACTAAATCAACATGCTATGCCAGATGAAGGACTATGAATAGGATTTATAAGTACCCCTTAAATTTCCACTTGTATTAGAAAACAAAAGAAGTCTGCTTCTTAGGACTCATTTACAAAACATCTGAATTTGTAGGGTTAACTTTAGCCAACTCTAATCTTTACATTTAATAATTTTACTATAATAACAATGTTCATGAACTTCCTAGGTCAAGCTGAAGATAAATGTTCTGTTTTAGATAAAACAGATTGCACTGGCTACTGGACCTGACATCACTGGGTAACTCTAAAATTGCTACAAAAATTCCAGCTGTATGCTCTCAGTTAGGTGGGGTGACAATTCTGTGTGCTTTGCATCTCTTTTTATTCAAACTTGTTTATCAGATACAAAGGTTTTAACTTTCCAATAGAAGGTTCATAATTTAAAACATTCTACAGAAATAATGCTACCAGTAATTTACAATAAAATAACCACAAAAGAGTCCAAGCTAAAAACAAGATTTTTACTATGAATCAGTGCTCCTATTACCCTTCTGAAAGAGGTAATATTTTAATGTGATGTAAAGGCAACATTGAAAGTTCATCTTTAAATTAACAACCTAATTTATTCCTAAAATTACAAAGAATCAATCTTGTACAGGGTAAGTTCAGTAAACTAACATGTTCTCTCAGCACAAAGCAGCAGTAGAAAACAACAGGACAGATGGAAGTTGACTAGTTTTGTAGTGCCTGCTCCATCAGTAACAGACATCAGATGATATCCATCCCAGAGCAGACACATGTAAAGACTAGGGAAAGAATGCATCACACTCTTAGCCGATAAATGTCCTTTGACTCTGGAACTTTCTAGTTTCAATAAAATAAATTTTTCAAAGTAAACAGGGTCATATAAATTTGCTGCTTAAATGACATTATGATGAGGTATGAAAATCCTAAATATTCATTACATTCATCAGGATTCACCAGAGATGTGCAACAGCTTGTCAGGGGCAACTCCCAGATAGCTTTTACACTTTGGGGTTACAATGAATTCTAGAAGAATAGTCTAAAGAGATTTAAAATGGTGTGCCCTGAAACAGATGTGAGCAACTTTTCCTTCAAGGAAAGCCCTTCTCTGATAGTGTGTTCCAACATTGAGCCAATGGCCAACTAGCACCAAGAAATCGCGTTGAACTCATTTGCAGTTCTCTTGGTAATTAAGCTTTCTTTGTTATTTTTGTCCCCTTCTAGTCCAAGCACAAATGTGGATCAGTGAACATAGCACTGAAAGTACCATTTGCAGGTACATTACAGTCATTATTAAATTAGCAAGAAGAAGCACTGGGGAGTGCTTACTTGGGGAGGTAGGGTACTTTTAGTAGGAAATGAAATAAAACCAGGGAAGACTGAGGTGATTAGAAAAGGATCACTGCCATTCTAGTCTAGAGGTCAAACTGAGGAGACTGCTATGCTTTGAAAGATAAGGTTGCTGCACTGCAGAATCATGTATGCAGCATGAATACATTAGAATCAAGCTACATTTGACTAAGAAACAAAGTTCCTAAGTAACATTTGAATCTGGGTTATCTGTCAGTCACATAGAGAAAAAGCACCTGGGTGAACTCCAATTACTAGGACTTTGATCAAAGCCTGAATATCGTTTTTTAATGCAGAAACACAACCTCTAGTCACACTGGTTTAGATAAGTAATGGATTCTGTGTTATTCTGGCTCTTCAACTGAATTTTAGAACATGGTTTTACTAAGGACTTTTATCTTCATACTAGTGTTAAAACTCAGCTACTTCCAAATCCTAAGAGACATAAAACCAATGAGAAGCCATACACATTAATCTGTGTTCCTCTCCTTTCTGCTTTAAGGGAATCTGCCAAGTCAGTATAACATTTAGAATTCAAAGTGTTAATTCTTCAGCATTCCTGACAACTAGAAGCACATTCACTCAAGGCTGAAGGTAAGGGAGGGATGGTTTAACATTAATATTTGAAGAATGACTCAATTAGAGGAAAGAAAACCATCCCATCTCAATAAGGATTAATGCAAGTTTGGCTAGAAAAAGTCACCGGGTACTCTGAGGTTTAGTTCACTGTGGAAGAACTCAAGAAGAGTACTCTGGTATATACACAAGTCTAAGTATCTCCCTTGTCCAAGCAGTTGTGTAAAATTCAAGGTAAAGGTTTTAGTTTTATCTTTTAATGTCATCTTCCTCACTTTACAGAATGAAAGAAGAGGCCTCTTTTACCCCCACAAAAGAGGGAGCCACAAATATATGCGTATATATTCCCATGACTCTAATATAAGTGTTGATCTTCAAAGCTTGTGGATTTTTCCATAAGAGAGTAGGCTGTTCTGGTTATCCTTGTAATAAAAGAATATTCTACTACAGAGAGCCAGAGTTTTTCCAGATGTGTGTAAGAGAGCAGGTGCACAAGACAAGCAAATGAGCACAAACAGGATTATGGAAAACATTTGAGAAATTAGCTCCATGAGGAATGTGGGCTCCACAAGAGGACTTGACTGGGTAGCCTGGTCTGATACAGGAACAAGAAAGCAGAGGATTGCTTCAAAGCTGGAAACCTTCCATAGGAGTCTCACACTGCAGGAAGATGTCAACTGCTGCTGGCTAAGGTCAATCTGGGGGTAATGCTGCTGTCCTCATCTTCAGTCCCAATATAATGCTCAATAAGATGAGAAGCCATTTGATAGATCCTCTGGTTTTCATGACTCTGCAAGAACTCATTTTAGGGGCTTGAGAGATGGCTCAGAGGTTAAGAGCACTGCCTGCTCTTCCAAAGGTCCTGAGTTCAATTCCTAACAACCACATGGTGGCTCACAACCATCTGTAATGAGATCTGGTGCCCTCTTCTGACCTGCAGACATCCATGCAGACAGAATGCTGTATACATAATAAATAAATATTTAAAAAAGAACGCTATTTTATCCAGATCTAAAATGAAGAATAAAGAATCATTCTTGAAAATTCCAGTAACTATATTTTCAAGTCTACTTTGATGTAAACATTCTTACATTATCTTGTATTGTACAGTTGTACAGAAGTGATTATTACAATTACATCTGAATGCTAATATTTTAAATTAACCTCTTAGGAACAATTTCTGTTCCTTTATTACCCAGAACCTACTATATTCATGCCTTTTTATGACTATGTCTATTTTCTAACTCTCGGCCAGAAGCTGCTCTGGTCAAAGCATCTTACCATGTGCTTCTTCAATCAAAGCACAGCAAGGGTTAATACCTGAGCCATTCCTTTCAGCTTCTTGTTCTCCAAGCCTCAGGATGTTTCCAAGCCATTGGGGGCAACCTGTACAATCTTTGAGACCATAACAGTGAGGAGATCACAGAGTGGCTTGATTCAACCAAGTTCTACTAGGTACCTGAAGCTTCAAAAAGCACAATTTAATCATACAAAATAATTCTGTTAAATTTTTTATCAAACTGTGAGTCATCTTCAAGTTTATAAAAATAAAAAAAGAAATTGTCAACTATAGCACTTTAGGGAGGAAAGAATTTATTTGGTTTACACATCCTGATTATAGTCCATTACTGAGGGAGGCTACTATAGGATGCTTCTGCACACTTTAAATATGTATTATTCCCACTGGTTAACATTAAAATCTGCTTGACCAATACATAGCCAGGCAGGACAGGGTTAGGAGAAACAATCAAACTGAAGACTCAGATGGGGAGGAAGGAGTAGAGAGAGACACAAGCTGCTGCCTAAGAAATAACATGCCAGCAGACCGCTAAAAGTCATAGTCACATGACAATACATAGATTAATATGTATTAATTAGTACATACTCATATTTAATTAAAATGAGTTAAATTAAATGTAAGAACTAGTTAGTAATAGGTATGAACTATATGCCAAACAGTTTGCAATTAATAAAAATTTATGTGTGATTAGGACATGAAAACACTGCCTTTGTTTACAGAAGACCTCAAGTGGGGCAACAGACCACTTACACCTAGCTCTTACACTACCGTTCAGGACCACAGTAGACTGAACCCTCCCCCATAAATCTTAAATTAATCAAGAAAATGTCCCAGAGGCTTGCCTACAGACCAAGGCAATGGAGACATTATTTCAACCAGCTTCAGAGAAACTAACACAATAGGAGTCGTCTCACATGATTTTAATCTCAGAATTAAGGAAGGTGAGTTGGAGGCCACACTGGTTTACACATGGAGTTAAGGCCAGCCATGGCTACATAGTGAGATCCTGCCTCAAAATCAGAACAATTTTATTTCATCATCAAGTACCAAAACAAAACAAAAACAAAACCCAAACCAAAAACCAAACTACCACCAAAATCACAAATTGAGTTACCTAATAAGATTCCTCTCCCCCACCAGCTTCATAATTTTTGTACTGATTAAAAAAAGGAATTCTTTCCATCTGTATGAGTGACATCAAAATAGTAATATTTTGTTTTTTTTTTCTTTCTTTCTTTCAGATTACTTTTTACCCAGGATTTCTCTGGGTAGCCCTAGCTATCCCTTAACCCTTAAAATAGGTGGCCTCAAACTCAAGAGCCATAAAAGCATGAACCACCGCTGTTCAGCTCTTTCTTCATTTTCACATGGGCAGTATTCGAAGATGCATGTTTTACATGTGTATGGGTACACTTAGGGCATGTGGACATACATGTGTCCAAGTGAAGGCAGGGGCACAAGGTTGATGTCAGGAATAACCCTGATGATTCTTCCACATTATTTATCAAAGCAGGTGCCTTACCCCAACAGACAGAGCCTACTGATATGACACGTCTCACTAGCAAGCATGCCAAGGGTATGAACTCTGTCTTCTGAGGCTGGAAGTACAGCTGGACTGCCAGACTTATGCAGCACTTACTTGGTACAGAATCAGGGTTTTAACCACTAAGCCATCTATCTCCCTCACCCCTAACAGTACATATAGTTTTGGTGAGTTAATGTTAACATTACTTCTGTATATAGTCACACTTCTCAAATTCAAATTATGTGCACTAAGAATGAAACAAATGGAAGAACTCTATAGCTGTATTTGTTTTAATTCCATCAAGATTTAACATGTAATCCAGATTAAGTATAATAGTCATGGAATATAGATTAGTATATCATATTCATGCCAGTTAATCATACAATCCCTTATCATTTTATTTTCTCAAGTTGTATATGGGAAAAAAACAGAGCTAACTGATGTAGCTGAAACTTGTATATGTGCATAATGTCATTGTGGAACTTGGTTCCAAGACAGTCAGGGCTACAAAGAAAAACTCCATCTTGAGCTGGGTGGTGGTGGCGCATGCCTTTAATCCCAGCACGTGGGAAGCAGAGGCAGGCAGATCTCTGTGAGTTTGAGGCCAGCCTGGGCTACAAGAACTAGTTCCAGCACAAGCTCCAAAACTAAAGAGAAACCCTGTCTCAAAAGAACAAAAAAACCCCTCCACTTAATAAAAAATAAAGACACAAAACAAAACAAAAACCTAAACGTGAATGGCTGCAGAGATGGCCCAACAGTTAAGAATGATGCTGCTTTTCCAGAGAATCCAAGATCTGTTCCCAACACCCACATTTGGAAGCTTAACTGCCTGTGACTTCAGCTCTATGGAATATGAAGGTGTCTTCTGGCCTCCATGAACACCTAAGAACATGAGGCACACACACAGAGACAGCAGGAAAAAGACAGATACAAATATGCACACATATCAATCTTTTACAAAAACTGAAAGGGAGAGAGGAAAGATGAGTGTTAAAAATTCAAGAAAGAGGTTGCAGAGATGGCTAAGAGCACTTGCTACCCTTACAGAGAACCTGAGTTTACTACCCATCACTCTGTCAGGTTGCTCACAACACCTCTAACTACAGTTCTCAAATATGATTTGTCTGGCCTTCCAGGTACTGGCTTTTATGTACACACACGTGCCACACCCATACACATATGAATTAGAACAGCTTTTAAAACAACACTTAAAAAGACTAAATGTACTTCTGAGTCTAATTATAACACTGAAAACAATTTCCCAAAGGGCCAGACTTAATTGTTCATAGTCAAGAAGTTCATGTCTTAGTGATCAAGAAAACCAATCTTTTCTTTTAGGTTATATATTTGGGATGGGATGAAAATAACTTAATTTCCTATAATTTGAAAAACACTACCTAGGTAGCAGCTTCTTTTCTTGTTCAGAATTCAGTAGTTTGCAATATACTAATGAGAAATGGGAACATGTTAGCATCTATCACCGTCTGAAATTGAAGAACAAGTTAAAAGAACAAGAAAGTTATACTATTTGTAGAAATATCACTAATGGTCACTATAACTTGTTTTGTTCTGGTTTGATTTCTGAAACAAGGTCTCACTAAATAGCTCAGATTAGCATGGTGATGGAAATTCCAAAAAAAGCAATGGTTTTTAAAAAAAATAAAACAAAGTCTTTAAGAGTACACACAGTCATAGATTAAAGGATAAAAGAAAAAGAAGCCACATAAAAATGGAATATCCACAGAGTCTGAATAATGTATATTATTTATATTAATATTTATCTTTTGACTGAGTGAGCTAAGTACAAAGAGACATTTTATTGTACAGGCTGCTAAGCTAAACAAACATATATACTTAAAAGTACCTTCACTTCAAAATTTGGGTTTAAAGATTTATTGTTTAGAAAACAGGTTCTGCATTTGTCTCCACAGAGCACAAGAACCTGTGGATTTCTTCCAGACTAATGTGGTTCAATGGAACAAGAACCCCTGAAAGGTCTCCATTAATCACTAAAATTACTTAGCACAACAAAATCAGAAACTATTTGGAGATAGCAACACCCAAATTCCCTAAATGATTGTTTAATAAATGTTTGTTTACATTTAAAGGAAGAAGTGAGATAGAGATGAATATTTTGCACTGGTATTGATTTCAGTTTATTGATACAAATTTAAGGTCAATTTTGTTATATGTTTATTTCTGCTCCTGATTAAAGAATTGTGTTTGTGTAGCTCATTTAAGAATGTAATGTATAATTAAGAAATACAGGTTAATGGATAATCAATAATTATTAGTCATGTTAGGTTTCTAGATGTATAGAGATTAATTTCAGATGGATAGATGTTCTTCAAATCTTTCAAAGACTAACAGTATATGGCATTTAAAATATTTTAAGAACTTAGAACTTTTCATGACAATGAGACACATTTGCTCCAGGAAGCATCAATCTAGTTCAAGGGAAAGATGGGCATCTAAGAGGCTCCTTATGAAGTTTGTTAGCATTTGGGTAAGAAAAGGCTCTTGCTTGGACTGCTTGATAATATGCTGTATAAACTGGACATGCAGGACCCACAGAAAAATGACTGCTGAACTTGCCTAAAGGTGAGATAATCCTTCAGGGTTGCTGCTTCAAGAAAGAGTCTGCCAGACATTCTGCAGAACAAAGAAGAAAGTGTCTGACAAACTGCCTATATAGGCAGAGCTGTCTTTGAAATTTGAAGCATGTCTTGCTTCATGACAAAGTCTACCAGATACTAGGTGCCTGTTGTTGAAGATGGATGCCTAGAAGAATATTACAGAAGAACCTTGGGTGACTGTCTAGACAATGAGGTGTCTGTCAATTCTAGAGTTTTGGAAGTTGCTTACAATGCACTTCCTGTTTACTTAGGTAATAAAAGATAAAGTCGATATAAATACTGTAACTGTAATTCTTGGTTGATATCTGTTTTGTTACATGTAATTTTACTATGTTAAAGTTAAAACTTTCCTTTTTATTTAGACAGAAAAGGGAAGACGACGTGGGATTCTCTTCTGTATATGTGTTGCTTTTATTGGTTAATGAATAAAGAAGCTCCTTTGGCTGTGATAGGGCAGAATAGAGTTCGGCAGAAAAGCTAAACTGAATTCTGGGAGAAAGGAGGCAGATTCAGAGAGACACTGTGTAGCCACAGAGGTGACAGACACTGGAACCTTGAACATAGGCCATGGTAGGCCACGACCTAGTGGTGATGCACAAATTAAGAGAAATGGGTTAACTTAAGAGGTGAGAGCTAGCTAGAAATATACACAACCTAACAGGTCAAGCAGTGATTTAATTAATAGTTTCTGTGTGACTATTTCAGATCTGGGTGGCCAAGAACAAACAAGCAGTATCTGCCTACAGCCTGGAATTTGCTATGTAGACCAGGATAGTCCTCAACTCAGAGTGCCATCTGTCTCTGTTTCCAAGTGCTGGGATTAAAAAGAATAACTTTTGAACTAACTTGACAAATGATGTTTGTTTTTCCTACAACCACTTTTAAATTTTTACTTTATTCATTATTATTGTGCATGTGAGAATGAATAAGCACATCACTGGTTTTCTTCTTCTATCATGGGTTCTGTACCATAGCTAATACTATTTTTATGGAGTTTGTGGTCTTAAGTCTCATCAGGGCAGAAGAGATGGTTTAGAGGATAAAAGTGCTTGCCACAGTACTGGCAAAACAGTTATAATTTCTAGAAGCCACTGGAAATGTAAAATGTGATGGCAAACTCAAAATGAAAGTCACAACATTTAGATCTTTAATACTCCATGGAAAATTTACAAACTCTAACACATGGGTGAACTGGAATATATAGTTTAATAAGAAGTGAAGAAAATCTATGTAGCATATGGTCCATCCAAACATTTTGAAAACACAGACCTTTTCTTGGATCTTGGGTAAAATCATCAAACTTTAAAGGTAGAGAGAAAATGTATGAACTCAGTATCAAAAAACTAACATTAGAAGAAAAGTAAGTTTAGAATGAAATAGTGACACAGGAAGTTGACAGTTTTAGGAGAAATGAGGAGACTATTTTAAAGACTGACAAATACAACCTCACCTATCAATAAAAGAGACAGCTCATCTGTTTACTGCTCTTTCAGAGAATCCAGGTTCACTTTCCAACACCCACAGATGGCTCACAACTCCCTGAAACTCTAGTTCCAGGAGATCCAATACCCTCTTCTGGTCTCCAATCACAGCATGTACATGATGCAATACAGTTATACAAGCATATACGCATAAACAATAATAAAAAAAAGTTTTATGAAAATGTATCTCTCACACAGGGATAAAAAAGGCAGGCACTCTGGCATTACCTGGATTTGTGCCCTATTTCCAACTACAATATTAGATATGATCCAAAAGGTTTCCTTATGATTGATTCCCTGGGGCTCCTCAGTAAGTGAAGTAAACTCTGAAGTGCTGAGCAATTCAAAATTGCCTAAAAGAAGAAACAGGTTTTTCAGTTGTACTTATAGCATAGTTCCAAAATTTGTTTTCTGAGGCAAGGTCTTATGTAGCACAGGTTGCCCTCAATGCATATTGGAAGATGAGCTTGAAATCCTATGTCCACCTACCAAGGGGCATTAAGTAAATATTTAATTAGACAAACTTTGCCTTGAAAAACAAACACAGAGAAACCCTGTCTCAAAAAACAAAAAATACAAACAAACAAAAAAACCAAAACGAGCTTATTTTACTACAATGTAGGAAGAAAAATCTCCAGAATTTTAAAAATTAACTTTACATACATAGTGCTTTTAAATTGTATTTATTCATGGGAAGCATGTATGAGTTTGTACCACAGTACACATGGAGGTAAGAGAAGAATTTGCAGGAGTAGGTTCTCTCCTTTCATTGTGTGTCCTAGGAATCAAACTCAGTGGCAAGTGCCTTTACCATTTGAGCCAAAGTACCAGTCCATTAAAATAATATTAAGTGCTAATCTGATATACATTAAAGACTATGAATCTGGTTTCACTGTGTACATTCACACACTGTGATGTGTGATAGTACACATCCATACTTAAGAATTTGGGAGGCAAAACAAAACCCTATAGACCAAATAGCCTGATGAACACAAATGCAAAAATTCTTAACAAAATATTTGCAAACCAAATTCATGAGTGCATTAATAATATTGTACATTACAACCAAATGGGCTTTATCCCAGAAACACAAGGTTGATTAACATATATAATTCAATAAATTAATATACCATACAAGTAAATTCAAGGACAGAAACCACAAATATTTTAACCAACTTTGAAGAGAATTTTACAAAGTTCACCACCCTTTTATGATAAAAGTTCTTAAGACTTCAGAAGTAGATGGCACATACCTCAGAATAAAGGATTTATACAATAAATCTATAGCCAACATTATATTAAATGGAGACAAACAGAGAGAATGTTCTCAAAAATGAAAAAAGAGACAAGTATGAAAACCTCTAGTTTGTAACTCTAACAGGCATTCATTTATACCAATGTTCTATTCTTAGAGGATTCATGAAAACTATTCCATTCAAAATAACCTACCAAATTTAAGAATCTAGGAATGAATTTAGGCAAAGAAGTTAAAGACCTCTACAAGGAAAACTTTAAGATAATAAAAAAGGAAATTTCAGAAGATACCAGAAAACAGAAACATATTCCATGATACTAGATTGACAGAATGTGGTGAAAATGGCTATACTACTAAAATTAACTTATAGAATTAATGTAATATCTAACAAATTTTTCATTTTATGTTTCACAGCTTCAGAAAAACTCACACACACAAGGATTCATATGAAACCAAAAAAAAAAAAAACCTAGAAAAGATGGTTAGAAACTAAACAGAAACAAACTGAAATAAGATTAAAACTCTAAGACTCTAAAGAAGCCTATAAGGCAGACACTTGGTGAGCTGCAGAGTGGTTTACACTTCAAGCATTTGAAGGACATTTTGATCTCTGGCAATGTGGCCAGGACTTATTCAGTTTTCTGAGCTGAGGTAGTCAGAAACCAGTGAAAATGATTCCAGGAAGAAAAATGGTATGCATTAATCCTTAAATTAGAATTCTTTATTACAGTACACACTTACAGAAAGTAAAGGAAGTAATGGAACTTTCTAAGATACTACAGCAGAGAAATTCTGTTATAGAACTCTGTTATCAACAAAAACTGCTATGCTTCTAAGAGTGATAGAGAGCTTTATATCGGCAATTAGAAATTATCCTAAATTAAACAAAAACTACCAAAAGCATTGTCTCTAGAGACAAACACAATTTTTTTAAAAAAAGGTTTTATTTATTTATTTATTATGTATACAGTGTTCTGCCTGCATGTATGCCTGCAACCAGAAGAGGGCACCACATCTCATTACAGATGGTTGTAAACTACCATGTGGTTGCTGGGAATTGAACTCAGGACCTCTGGAAGAGCAGCCAGTGCTCTTAAACACTAAGCCATCTCTTTAGTCCTCAAACACATTTTCTAACACTCTAAAAATTTTATGCAAAAATTGTCCTTCTATAAACATTAATATTGGTTACTATATTATTTTAAGAGTTTCCTAATGATTTCCAACAATCAAATTTTGGAGGTAGACTCTTCCCTCTACAGAGATTAGATAAAGCTCATACTGCATTCTGAATCATGTTCAAGCTGTTTTTCTTTGAAAATGACCTACAAGTATAATGAACCCACAGTAAATTATAAAAGACCCTAATACTATATAAAGAAAATAATACTATTGATAAGAGATGTCTTTATTCTCCAAAATACATATTCATTCTTTTCTTAAATTATCCATTCTTTGAAGATAAACATTAATTCTAATGCAGTATTTCATAATTTCAATACGAGACATCACCCTAACAAAGTAACAAAAAAATACATGGAATCAAAGAACACAAGGACAACACAGCATGGCTTCCCAAGGTGTAATACTTCTTAGGTATACATTACTCAGAAAGAGAAAAGAAACTTACTGCAGAAGAGGGGGAAAGATATTGCAGTCTAAGACATAGTCTCTGCACATGGTACTATCTCCAGCAATGCTGCCAAGGCCCCAGACTGCCTGTGAAAGAGTTATTCATCAATAAAGTTGAATATTTTTATTCCTTGATAATTCTTTCAAAAGAAATGACAACAGATCACAGTAACACTTTATAAAATCAATAGTTTACATAAGGACTATTATTTTCTTAAAATCACTCACAAGGGAGTAAAACCAGTTATAGTATCAGTGTTAGAAAATGTATTTACTACACAATAAAAAAAGAAAATGTTATTTCATTAAAGTAAAAGCTTTACTAGTAAAAGAGAACATTTTTCCCACTGCTGGGAACTGAACTCAGTACCTCATAAAGAGTGGACAATTGCTCCACAAATTTCCCTTCAACAGTATGAAGTATGAAACCTTATTAGTCTTAATCAATGAAACCCAGAGTCATATCTCCAGGGTGAAAGCTGAAAGAGCAGAGAAGCAGAGCAGCCAGTTATCAGAGACTTCTTACCTCTATGAAATCTCAGACTGAATAGGGCAGATCCTGTCTCTACAAGTCATCAGATTGAATGGGCAGCTGAGATCTTCTTTCCACCTGCATTATATTCCTGTCTCCATCTTCCTAGTCCTGGGATTAAAGGTTTGGACCACCACCACCTGGCTCTGTTTCTCTTTTAGACTGATTTAATCTCACATAGCCCAGTGTGGCCTTGAACTCCTATTCTTCCTGTTCCTCCTCCCAAGTGATGGGATTAAAGGTGTGTGCCACCAATTCCTGGCCTCTATGGTTAACTGTTGTAGGAAGGTCACTTGTTTGTTTCCCAGTCACCCAGACTCCCCAAATTATCACACTATATTATTAAAACACTGCTTGACCAATGACTGTAGCATATTCCTAGCAAGCTCTTACATAGTAAATTAACCCATTTCTATTATTGTATCACCATGATGCTGTAACTTCACTGTTCCAGTGTCTATCTCAGGTGGGGCTACATGACTTCTCCCTGACTTTCCCTTGTTTCTCCCACAATTCAGTTTAGTCTTCCCCACCTAGCTAAGTTTTGCCTTGCTATAGGCTAAAGCAGTTTTGCATCAAAGTGGTCAATTATATCCACATAAAACCTGAGAAAGTATAAAAAAATAATTTCAGAAACAAAACAACAGAGTTAAGCATGGCTTCTTCCTAGCCAGCATTTTGTTGGCACCCTGTCACAGCTCCTTTAAGAGAGGTATTCCTGATTCATCGGTAGCAGAAAATAAATAAATAAAATGGTATGGTTCAAAACAGCAATTTCCTGGACCATGCTACCAGCACAAACTCCGACTCTTTCAGGAGGCCGAGAACTTGAATTGGGTTTGTGAGCAGTGTGGTACAATCTGCCTACTGGCATGACATAGATCCACTGCATGCCTGGAACTGGGACTGTGAGCATGGCTTGCACTAAACAGACCCCCATCCCCCTATGTTAGACAGTGTGGAGCCAAAAGACAAAACAGCCTTAGTTGCCGCTTAACATTTTAAGAAGTTCTCCTGAAAAGACAAGGATTTAAGATATACAATAGGACAGATTCAGACAAAAAAAAGACCTCTAAATGCAACACAATGTGTTTTTAAAAAGGTATATAGGCTTAGGAGAGAGAAGAAAAGAGTATAGAGAGTTGTAAAAGGAAGTAAATAGTTTATAAAAAAAATAAAACAAAGTCTTTAAAGAAATAGAGTACAGGCAGTCATAGGTTAAAGGAATAAAGAGAATAAAATAAATATTAAGAAGTAAAAGAGAAAAAATAAATTATGTAAAGATGGCATATTCACAGAGACTCTGGATTATGTATATTATTGTGTTTTCTTTGAATTTTATGACTGTGAAGGAGCTAAGTACAAAGAGACATTTTACTGTACAGACTGCTAAGCAAACCAACACGTACATTTTAAAGTTATCTTGACCTCCAAATTTGGGTCTAAGGATTTGTTGCTTTGGAAAAGAGGGTCTGCTTTTGTTTCCACAGAAGACAAGTATTTCTTCCAGACTAATGTGGTTTAATGGACTAAAACCCCCTGAAACATTGCTGTGAACACCCACAAAAAATTATTTTGCCCAACAAAAAGGCATGAAGAAGTTTGGAGAGAATTGCACCAATATTTCCAAATATTTTTTATAAATGTGTGTTTACATTTAAAGGGGGATATGCTACAGATATGATATAGAGATTTTCATGGGTATGGATCATGGCCTATTGATAAAAATTTAGGTCAGTTTTGTTATATTATATTTATGCTTTTGATTATAAGGTATTGTGTTTGTGTGGCTCATTTAAAAATGCAATATATAGGGCTGGAGAGATGGCTCAGTGGTTAAGAGAATAGGCTGCTCTTCCAAAGGTCCTGAGTTCAATTCCCAGCAACCACATGGTGGCTCACAACCATCTGAAATAAGATCTGGTGCCCTCTTCTGGCGCACGGGCATACATGGAGGCAGAATGCTGTATACATAATAAAAATAAATCTTTAAAAAAATGCAATATATAGTTAAGAAATATAGGTTAATAGAGAGTCATCTACAATAATCAAGTTTATAGACATGCTAATTAGGTTTTCTAGATCTAGAGATATATTTCAGATGTTAGTCTGTATCTTTTTATAGGTGAGTTGATTCCATTTCTATTAAGGGATACAGGATATTAATAACCAGTGGTTTCTAGCTCTGGTTATTTCAGTTTTTGTTGGTGGGGATATTATTTTGTCTGTTTTTCCCTTCTTTTGTTGGTGTTTCCAACTTATGTTGGAGTTATTTTCCTAGTACTTTGCGTAGGGCTGGGTAAGTGGTATTGGTGAAATCTGGATCTGTCATGGAATATCTTGTTTTGTCCTTCTATAGTGATTGAAAATTTTGCTGGGTATAGTAGTCTGGATATCTGTGGTCTCTTAATGTCTCCCCAAAGGACCTTGTAGCTTTCATTGTTACCATTGAGAAGTCAGATGTAATTCTGATAGGTCTGCCTTCATATGTTACTTGTTGTTTTTCCTTTGTAGATCTTAATATTCTTTCTTTATTCTGTATGTTTAGTGTTTTGATTATTACATGCGATCATGACTTTTTTTATCCACTCTCTTTGGTGTTCTGTAAGCTTTTCCTGCTGCTGCTGCAGCCCCAGCCAAGGCTGAAGCCAAGGAAGAGTTGGAGGAATCAGATGAGGATATAGGATTTGGTCTCTTTGACTAATCCTCTAAAAGCAACCAACTCAGAAAACTTAATCTGAGAACATGGAAAACATGGAAAAAAGGTTACTTCTGTTGAAAGCCAGTATAACCCTGAGGCTGAGCCCATACAAACAACAACAACCACCACAGTAAACAGATACACACACACACACACACACACACACACACACATACACACACACACACACACACACACACAGAGAGAGAGAGAGAGAGAGAGAGAGGCTTGAGTGTACTCCATTGTCCTTGATGAATATCCACTTGTACATCTGTTATCGGAATTCTTGCTTCTTCACACCAAGTCAACCAACACATGACAGTGAGGATGTTTCCTGTTCACAGAGAGTTCAACAGGGAATCCTTGGACAATTCTAGGGGAAAACTATTTAGCAAGCAGTAGTAGTAAATAGAGGCAGGAAAATACCTTTTCCTTCTACCTACCTTAGGTTCCTTGTTGGGACTTCAAAACTAAGCTGTGATTCACAAGATGGCAGCATGAAGACTTACTAGTACAAATTTTCATAGCACGAGAGCCTTCCTATAGAAGGAAAGTCCCCAACAAGTTCTGAGACCTGAGATTTTACACTAGAGCTGATGGAAAGTGGAACACTATGGAGTATGTGATTAAATAAAATCAGTATGAGTCAAGCAGGTGAGTGTCAAATAGTGAGGGCTTAGGCTCATGTCCTCTGTGTGTGCCTTCATCAGTCTTCAGATATGAGGCTGCTCTTTCCTCCATGGAGGGACATGTGGTGCTCATGACCTGCTACAGGAAATGGTCAGGAAGCCCTTTCTAGGTTTTATGAGCAGCTTCATGGGAAGAACAGAGTCATCTTCACATTCAGTTTTCTGCTCAAAATACTCCATATGTCTAGTCACCAGGTATTCAGGTAGCATGTACTGAAATAAAGTGAAGAAGTTCACACTCAGCAGCAAAACATCATTTTTTCATTCTCTGAAGAAGAAACAACATGAGGTTCATACTGTAAGCTGCTGGTTCCAGAGAAATGGTGACTAGACCTGTGGATCAGTAGCTGGAACCTTAATTGAAATGGGGCACAAGGGGAAGCTGTAATGTCACAGAGCAGATGAAAATAATCCCAGGTCACTGTATACATCTATAGAAGTATTATACAGGTTTCCTTATTTCACACAGATAAGGTGTAAAACAAGAAAAATTAAACCAAAGTAAAACATGGCAAAAAAAATTTAAACAGAACAATTAAGCAAAATGAACACACAAGGAGAAATCCATGCCTCAACAAAAAGTATTCAGAAGAAAAACTGAACACAAAATCCAACCAACAAAGAGGAAATCTCCCAATGTCAAGGTCCAAGTTAGGAGATTCCAGTTTATCAGGTCAAGTGTAGAAGTTCAGGTGCTTTCTATTCATCAAGAGTTTCTCTGCAGCATCAAGACAAAGTGCAGTTCGCTGCAAGGCCGTTTATAAAGAGATTTTGAAAACTTCTCACAAAGGCTTTTTTTGTGATGTCACAGTAAGGAATGGACCAATAACAGCAAATAGCCCAAAAGGTGACTCTCTACCCAAGTCCAGAGCAAATTCCCAAGAAGATAAAACTTAAATGACAAAGGATAACCTTCCTCTCAGGCTCTCACAGGACAGGGAGGAGTTAGGGACTTGAGAAGATTGGTCTAAAGCATTTGGGTACATGACTTTGGCAGGTTGCTGGTGCATTCATTCACACAATTACTCCTGATGCCCTGGGATTTTATAACCTCCCCAAACTACACCACCTTGCTAGAGTCCAGGCATTCAGACAGATGATAAGGTGTGAGACCATTCCTGTCAAACCTGAGCAGGACACTTTGAATTTAAGAGCACAGTAAGCAGGTAACATAGTAACAAGATAACAAGTGCCATAGTAAGAAGGTTGACAGACTCGGCAACTCTGTGCTGACCTTTGCTAGGGACACAGGTGTGGACTAGTTAGAGAATGAACCTGTGGTCTGCCACAGTGCCCTTTGCACTAGAATGCTCTGTTCTCTAAGTATTCTGACTACACTTCACATATTCAATTCCTTTATCTAAAACTCCTATAGATGGTCATCTAAAGGATGCTAGCCTTCCCTGACACTGGGATGCTCTAATGAAATGGACTTTACCTCACGATACACATGACATGTCTTTTGTCCTTTTTGCAGAGCTCTAGGGTATCACATATCAAGTATGGAAGATAGTTACCAGGATAGATGAGCATTTAAGTGCTCCAGAGGGTTTATGGGAAAATAGATAGCACAGGTAGGTGTGATAAACATTCACATGTTGATGAAATAGCTGGCTTTTTACATCTTGTCCATACTAATAAGTCTTTGAAACCCCCCAAAAAATTAAATTAAAAAATGACAAGGAATCATCCTTAAGAATTGAAATATGAGACTAGCAAGAAGAAACTGAAAAAATCCACAAATTAAATCAAGAACCAACTCAGAGACAAATCAAAACCAACAAAACTGGAAGGAAACTCACTGTTTGGATGTCAAAGCAAATGAGCACCATCTGTTTTCATAGATCAATAATATCAAGGTTTACGTGAATCAATGTCTGAGCTCAACAACTCTGCAGCCAACCCAGCAACAGCTCCTTTGCAAAGTGAGATGTCACAACCAGGGTCTCATGTGGGTGGAGTCTGCAACTTCTCCCAATGGCTCCAGTGAGGCCATAGGAGGAAATGAACCAATTACAGCTATTCACAACCAAAACTAAAGCAACCAAAAACCTTCACCTTCTGTCTCCATTGGTTTTCTCACTGCCATGACTAATTCCCTGAGAAGCAGCAACATTTGTTCCATAGGTTGTGCTATGGTTCAGACAATTGATGGTCAGGGAAACCATGTTAGAGATTTGGGAAGATGGATCTGAAGCAGCTGCTTATATGGCTTTGTCATGTCCTGTTGCCTTTAATGACTCTATTTCCCCTGGTGGGTTTTACCACCATAGGGCTTTACAACCTCCTGAACAGCACTCCCTGTTAGAGACCGGAAATCCAGAGACTTGAGACGATGTGAAACCTCTCCCACACAAACCTTGAGGACATCTGGACTTTAATAACAGCCACAGTAACAAAGAGTGGACTCAGTTGGCTTTGGGCTACCCCGGGTTAGAGACAGGGCTATGGACTTGATAGTGAACACACAAGCTTCCTCAGTCCTTTTCACTCAGACCCTCAAATTCTCTGATGACTCCAACTACTGCAGCCCTCTTCATCTCTACCCTCATGACACTCAGCTCCTTTCCCTTGAACTCGTACTTGTGGGCATCGAAAGGATGATGGCCTGTTGTGACACTGCAAGATCACGAGGAAATTGTCATCCCTAAAGATTCCCAGAGCATGTTTTGTTTAATGAGTTGCATGGTGGGCAGGAGAAGACTCTTAATGTGATAAGGGGATTTACAACCACAGGGAAATGCTGAGGGAAGTAACATGGCAGATGTGTATGCTCCAAGCACATGACCAAATCAAATCCCTTACCTTTTACAGCTAAGTTAAGAAAACTTAACATAAAGAAATAAACCAATGTACAAAATGTTAAAGATGAATGTGTAGAGAATAATAGAAAATGATTGATAATAAAATAAATTGAAGCACAGGAAGTAACTAAATCTAAACCATGTCAGTCAAAATTCATGCACAAACCCGACCCCACTGGGAAGCACACTCACAATGTTCAGATCAGTGGTGATCACAGATATTTAGTTCAAAAAACAGACAATAAATATCAAAGTTTCTAGAACCTAAGTTTTGAGTCAAGTCCTCTGCAGCCAACCAACATTCTAGAATTTACTGCACTCTGTGGACAAGATCTAGGCTTAGCTGGTGACTAATATGAGTGGACCTCTCTCATTCATCACAATGGTTCCTTGTGAGGTCACAGAGCCATGGATCAGTCACAGTTGACCAGAAGTCATCATTGCTTTGGAGTTCTTTTCTCATTGCTCCTCCCACATTGATGCCAAGGCTCAGTGTAAGAGAGGTAGAGGTTAATTTTGGCTCAGGCTTTCTGATCTTTTTGGATCAGAACAGTATGGAGGTGGCTCAGCTGGTGGCACTAGCAGCAGGGCCTAGGCAACTGCTTTCATTGATAGATATCTGCTCACCCTCAAGCCTATTTAAAAATCCTGGCTATCATGGCCACTCCTGAATTCTTTTCAGTGTCAAAACCACAAATCCTAATTTGTCCTGAGTCAAGATTCCTAAAAGCTTATGGTAATCCTTAGACTGCTGAGGGTGACAGTGTAAAACTAGGTCTTGTCCAACAGAAGAATCTAAAATGACTGAAAGACACTTAAGGAAACATTCAACATCCTTAGTCATCAGAGAAATGCACATCAAAACAACTCTGAGATTCCATCTTATACCTGTAAGAATGACCAAGATCAAAAACACTGATGACAACTTATGCTGGAGAGGTTGTTGGGAAAAGGGAATTCTCCTGCATTGCTGGTGGGAATGCAAGCTGGTACAACCCCTTTGGATGTCAGTGTGGTGATTTCTCAGAAAATTCGGAAACAACCTTCCTCAAGACCCAGTAATACCACTTTTGGGTATATGTCCAAAGAATGCTCAATTGTTCCACAAGGACACATGCTCAACTATGTTCACAGCAGCTTTGTTTGTCATATCCAGAACCTGGAAACAACCTAAATGCCCCTTGATCAAAGAATTGATAAGACAAATGAGGTACATTTGCACAATGGAGTACTACATAGCAGAGAAAAATAAGGACAGCTGAATTTTGCAGGAAAATCCATGAAGCTAGAAAATATTATTTTGAATGAGACAACCCAGACACACAGAAAGACAATTATCACATGTACTCACTCATAGGTAGTTTATAAACATAAAGCAAAGAAAGCCAGCCTATAAGCCACAATCCCAGAGAACTTAGATAACCATGTGAACACTAAGAGAGACTTACAGAGATATAATCTACATGGGAAGTAGAAAGCAGAAAAAGACAAGGTCTCCTGAGTAAATTGGGAACATGGAGACCTTGGGGAAGGGTTGAAGGGAAAGGGAGAGGCAGGGAAGGGAACAGAGAAAGATGTAGAGCTCAATAAATATCAATAAAATATGTATATAAAAGAATTCAGTCTTGTCACCACAATGGCTGACCTTTCTGGTTGCTTATGCCAAGATCCATCTTGAACCATTGGTCCTGATTCGCCATGACTGTCACGGACTGATCTATCATGTGAGTGTGGGCTACAAAACAAGTTCCAGGACAGCCAGGACTATTATACAGAGAAGCCCTCTCTTGAAAAGCAAAACAAAACAAAAAACAAAGAAAGAAGAGAAGGAAGGAAGGAAGAAAGGAAGGAAGGAAGGAAGGAAGGAAAGAAGAGTAACCGCATGGTCAAGAGAATACAATGTCTGTGTAGAGTTCAAATACCCCAGTTGAACAGTGTCAGCATGGCCAAGGGGTCACCCTAGAAAGAAGTGTTCCCTTAAGCCATGATAGAGGTCAAATGATTTTACCTTTAATAAATGCTACACTGTCCCATCTCAGAACCCTGCTCTTTAGCACAGCATCTTACCATGTGCAGCCATGCTGGTTCATATGCCTGTCCACTTTCCTGAAATACTCAGAACTTGTCACTTTTCTTTTCTTTCTCTTTCTGATCTGAACACTTCTCCATCACCTGCTTACTTCTCTAAGCTGTCCTTCCTGCCATGCAGCTGTCTGTCTGTCCTATGTCTGACCTCCATGGAGAACAGAAATGTGTTCCCCCACCCCTCAGTCTCCATTCCCATCCATGAGGTGCTTTTCTGTTAAGTTGGAATAAAATTTTCCTTGATTAATAAAAAGAAAAAGACTCCTACACTCTCATCCATGTTGCATTTTGGGATCAGATGGAAGAAAAATGAATTTTTCAAGGGGCACCATCATAAGGGCTGATCCCTTAGATACACAATGCCCGACCCAGGAATCTAGACTGTTAATTGTTTTTCATTTTCTTTTAAAACCTGTGCCCACTTAAAATTTTCATTTATTTTTAGTACAATGAAATATTTTTAATATTTATTACATATTGCTATGAAGAAATTAAATGTATGTGTGCATATTTAAATGTGATTAATGATACTTAAGAGGCCTGGGAATGTTAGATCCCAGAAAAGACAGTGCTCAGGTTATACCCATTTTTGATGTATCTCTCCTCCCCTATAGATGATTTTTGTGTACATACTATAAGCTGACAAACTCTGAGGGAGCCATGGTCTCTGGTGGTACACCAGACATGATGGATACACATTAACTCAGTGGGCCCTAAAAAATTTTGGGTTTGAAATTCAAGGGATATACTGAGACAGACTGTCCTTTTCTTTTCTTTTCTTTTCTTTTCTTTTTTTCTGTTAGACTTGTTTATTCAAGTATCCGAAAACACTCTTTCCACTTCCTCCCCTCCTCCCAATACCCTCCCACTCCCCCCACTCCCCCCACTCCCTCTCCTCCTCCCTCATCATTCCCCAGAGCAGTCAGGGTTTCCTGCCCTGTGGGAAATCCAAGTTCCTCCCCCCTCCCTCCAGGTCCAGGAAGGTGAGCAACCAGACAGGCCAGGATCCCAAAAAGCCAGTACATGTAGACAAAACAAGACCCAGTGCCATTGTCAATGGCTTCTCGGTCTTCATTTGAACCTTGGGGGCTCAGTCAGCCCCCATGTCAGCCACATTCAGAGAATGAAAAGAAATGGAAAGGGCCAGCAAGATGGCACAGACACTTAGGTACTTGCTACCAAGCCTGAGTTCAATCCTTGGGACTCATATGGTGGGAGGAAAGAACTGACTCCTGAAATTGGTCCTCTGACCCCCATACCCATACCATGTATGCACCCTTCCCACACTAAACAAAGAAGCAAACCCATAGATAAATAAATGTTATTTTAAAGGATTTAGAAAAAATGGATGAATTCCCAGATATACATATATGGATGTTTATCAGTCAGTACTCTCTAGAGAAATGAGCCAATAGGGATAGTGTGTGCATGTGTGAATGCACACATGCACACACATGAGATTTCCAAGCATATATTATGAACAATTGGTTTACTCTCCTGATTTTGTAAGTAGAAGACCTACAATCTGCCATTTGTAACTTTGAGACCTGATAAAGCCAATGACGGATTCCAGCCTGAGTCCTAAGACCTGAAAACCAGGGGAGCCAGCAATAATCCCTGTATAATGGAAGAAGGTGACAATAGATCAACTAAACTGAGAAGGTTGAAGTCCTCATGTCTCTACTGTTTTTGTTCAATTCAGATCCTAAGGAGACTGTGGAATTCCCATGCATACTGGGGGGAGTAATGACTAAACCTATTCAAATGCTAACATTACATGGGTGCATGCCCACAGGAACATCATGACATGATGTTTACTATGGAAATTCTTGATGTAATCAAGTAGGCAAATAAAATGTATCTTAAAAAAAGAGGCCTGGGGACTGCTGATGAGAGGGTTTAGTACAGTAGTTCTCAACCTTCCTGACGTTGTGACCCTTTAATATAGTATGTCATTTTGTGGGGATCCCCAACCATACAATTATGCTCAGTGTTACCTCATAGCTGTAATTTTGCTGCTGTTATGAATCATAATGTAAACATCTGAATGCTCTGATGGTCTTGGATGACCCTGTGGAAGTGTTGTTTCTCTTCCCAGGGGCCATGACACACAAGGCTAAGATCCCTGGCTTGCTGGGTAGAGACACTTGATGCTGAGCCTAACAACCAGAACTGGACACAAGGACCCACAAGATTTAAGGGAAGAATTAACTGCCACAAGTCATTCTCTCTCTCCCTCTTTCTCTCTCTCTCTCTCTCTCTCTCTTTCTCTTTCACACACACACACACACACACACACACATACACACACACACATACACAAACACAAACAAAGGAGAGAGACACCATATGCTTATAGTGTTTTTCCTGCATATATGTACACACACCACCTGTGTGCCTGGTTCCTGCAGAGGTCAGAAGAAGGCATCAAATCCCTATGGACCTTAGTAAGCCACCATGTGTGTTTGGGGATTGAACCTAAGCCAACCTTCCAGGCCCACCCTAAACATTTAAAAGTCTAATGAAATAGGGGCCTGGGGGGTCAGCAGCTAAGAGCACTTACTGCTCTTGCAAAGCACCTGAATTTGGTTTACAGCACCCATGTGTAAATCCACATTCATGGGACCCAGTGCTTTCTTCGGGTCACTGAGGGCATCACACAAACACAAGAAACATGCGCGCATGCGCACACACTCACACACACACACACACACTCACATAAGCTGTGCAAAATCACTAATACTGGTCTTTGCATCAGCGTTTCCTCATGAGGGAGTAGGAGTGTCCTGAATCTTGCTCTGAAGATGCTGATGGGAAACTGGAGTTGGTCCTTAGTCTGTGGGGAAGGTTTAGAGAGACACAGAGGACAAGGGTGAAGAACAGTGCAAAGCCTGTGCAGATGACATCATGACCCTCTGACATGCTGTGATTTGTACATAAGGAGCTTGCTGTAAGGATCCACAGCTCAGGTGCTGTCATTTGCAGGACTGAGCCAGCCAACTTCAGGACTCCGGGGACATCCTCAGGAATGGACGTTTAGTATAAATTGTGTTATGTGAGATATGGCCCCTGTATGCACAGGTATGTTCAATCTATTAGGCCATAGTTTAATAAGGCTCTGTTTAATCTGGAAACAATCTGTTCACAGTATGTAGGCTGTGCTTTAAATGCATGGGTCATACAACTCTTGCTCCCTCCTCCCAATGCTCTCAGGTTGTGGGAACACAGGACTAAAGCAGAGTGGTCAAGCCTTCCTGTGTCTTCCCTTCCTTGCCAGGCACATGTGTAGTTCATAGACATACCTATAGACAATAAATTAACAGGCATAAATAAATTTAAAAAGAATACATATATGGTGGAATTTTGTTTGTGCTCTAACAAATAAAGCTTGCCTGAAGATCAGAGGGCAGGGCTATCCACTAGTTAACCACAGAGGTCTCGAGGTCTGTATAGACAGACAGGAAGTGATATGGCTGGGCAGAGAGAGAAATATAAGCCAGGAGGAAACAGGAGCTCAGCTCTGTTTTTGGCTGAGGAGTTAACAAGGTACGACTTGGCTGTGACTTGCTCCTTTGTTGCTCTGTTCTTTCACCATTTACCCTGATATCTGATTCTAGGTTTTTATTATTAAGACCAATTAGAATTCACAAAAGATATATATAGTCAGGTATAGTCATGTATTCCTGTCAGAAGGAGGGTGTGTTTGAGGACAGTCTGAACTAAATTGTGAGGACCTGTCTTTAAAACCAAGAAGAACGGGACAAGAGAGAGACAGACAGCATCAGAGATGGCAATAGGAGGAAGTGGGAAAGTATTATTAAGGGCTTCAGTGAGGGGTGAAGCCTAAGCAATCAACTGAGGGAGAAAAGGGGGACATGTAGGGTCTGGGGGAGAAGCACTGCAAGCAAAGGGAACACCCTGAAAGTGACCTGGGGGATAAAGGGGAAGAACACCTCAAAACAGCTTTGGGGGCCACTGAAACTTGTTCTAACAACTAGAAAGGTAAACATAAGCTTTATCATCCTTGAGGCATGGGCAGAAGAATAGAACACCTCTGGCCTGGGGTGGGTACTTGACATTTGATCATCCAAAATTAGAATTTAGTAAGCCAGCCTGCATTTGGGATGCCATCTTTATTCTCTCAGTACTTCTGAGGCAGAAGCAGGTGAAACACTGTGTTTGAAGTCAGCCTGTTCTACATAAGGAGTTCTGGACTTGCTAAGAGTACACAGTAAGACTGTGTCTCAAACACAAGAGGGCTGGAGAATGGCTCAGTAGTTAAACTGCCCTCACATAAGACCTGAGTTCAAGCCCAAGCTTGAACATTAGGCAGCTCATAACTGCCTTGAACCCTAGCTCTCAGAGAACCGACATCTCTGGTCTCTGCAGGAACCTGCACCTGTATGCACATATCCCCAACACACACACACACACACACACACACACACACACACACACAGAAGGAGAGAGAGAGAGAGAGAGAGAGAGAGAGAGAGAGAGAGAGAGAGAGTTGAGCACCTGAATATGCATGAGGGGACAGAAGAGGCTTCTGAGTCCTCTTGAAACATTCTCTATCTATTCCTCAGGGGCAGCATCTCTCTGTGATATGGGGGCTCGAGTGTCAGCTAGACTGAAAGCCAACAAACTCTGTGATTTTCATGACTCTATCTCCTTGGTTTCCCAGCATATGCAGGAACACCTAGCTTCCTCCATGGGTGATGGGATTTGAATTTCAGTCCTCACAATCACAAAGCCAGTTTTCTTAACATTTATTTAAAGATGAAGTCCATGTAGCCCAGACTGGCCTTGAACTTGCTGTGTAGTTAATGACCATAGACTCCTGATCTAGTCGCCTCCAACTTCCACTGGGATCACAGGTTTGCACCACCCAACTTAAAAATCACTTTAAAATTGACTGTGGTGGAGCCCACCTTTAATCCCAGCATTCAAGAGACAGAGACAGGCAGATCTCTGTGAGTTCAAGGTTCATCTAGTCTACATAGCAAGTTCTGAGCCAGCTAGGGCAACATAGTGAGACCCTGTCTCAGGTATAAATGTATGTAACATACAATATATCATTTAAACTCTGCAATATGTGGTCCAGTGGCTTACAACACATTCATTTTGCAGAACAGGCACCATTACTATTTAGTTCCAGACATTTTTTATGTAACGAATTTCTTTGTTGCCCCAATCTTAACAGGGAGTGCATGCAAACGTGTGTGTATATATCTATGTACGTATAGGTTCATATATCTATACTTATATAGTACCTTCTTTCCCAGAATGTCTCAAAAGAACAAAACAAAAAAAAAATAAAGTTCTTTGAAACATAGTGGCTGAGTAATGACTGAGAAGGAAAGAGTCACATCATCCACTGTCATGGAGAAGGTTAGAGTCACTAAGAAAGTGTAGTCCTGAGAGGAGAAAAGGCAGGTCAGCTACTAAGGAGATGGCTTAGTCCAGAAAGCACTTGCCTTGTTGTAGGTACCCAGGTTTCTTCCCCTTTTGTTTGTGGTGCTATGCAGGGCTGTTTTACCTCTGGCTTCCTGGCTTCTCTGCTCTTGCACCGGCCTGAAGGTTTAGCTTAGAAAGAACTTGGCCCTCTTTTGTTATGGTAATTCCACCTGCAAGCAAGGATCCCTCCTTAGGCCCTATATGTCTGCCACCGCAGCTGCTGGCTGGCTTTGGGTGCTGGATACTTGACATCCTCTTCCCCATTCCGGATGGAAGGGGCTATTTTCCCTTTGCCCCCTAGTATATATACCCAACTTGTGTTTAATAAAGTGGCCATTTACTCTTTTGGTGAATGAGCATGGTCCTTTATGTCTGTCTATTTCAACCCTTAGGATAATCATCCATTCTCGTGGACTCGATTTGGGAAAGCACACGCCTGTTTCGGGTGTGGGAATTCACAGAAAAGTGCAATCAACACCTTGTTAATTATTTTGTCAGTTTGACAAAGCTGTAGCTATCTGGGATAGGGAACCTCAACTGAGAAAATACTTCCTTCAGATATTTCCCATAGGCAAGTCTGTAGAACATTTTCTTGATTTGGTTGATGTGGGAGAACCCAGCTCACTGTGGGTGGTACCATGTCTGGGCTGGTAGTCCTGGGTGCTATGATCAAAGCAGGTTGAGAAAGCCACAAAAAGCAAGTCAGTAAGCAGCCCTCCTCTATGGCTTCTGCTTCAGTTCCTCTTCCAGATTCCTGCCTGGAATTCCTGCCCTGCCCTCCATTGGTGATGGATCGTGATTGGGATGTGTAAGTGAAATAAACCTTTTCCTCCCTGGGTTCTTTGGTCATAGCGTTTATCATAGCAATAGAAATTCCAGCTAGGACATCTTTAAGCACAAAGGCCCGAGTTCATCTGGAGGCACTGGTGCCTGTCGCAATGCACTTGGAATCCCAGCACTGCAAAGGGAAGATGTGCAAATCCCTGGGATCACTGCCAGCTGGTCTAGCCCACTTGGTGAGTTCCAGGACAGAGAAAGACCCAAGAAAGAAAGAGAGAGAGAAAGAGAGAGAGAGAGGGAGAGAGAGAGAGAGAGAAGGCAAAAATGGCCCAGGGAAAGGTTTCCAAGGTTGTTACCTGGCCTCCACATGTATGTCCACACAGACATACATGCTTGCTTATAAATGTGTAATCACACTGACATACACATACACATAAATTCAAAATTAACAAAAAAATGGAACCAAACTTAATAGATAAAACAACTTCTGTGATGTTTGATCCCTCAGAACCAACATAAAATGCCAGATGTCATGAGCATCTGCAACCACAGCACTGCTTTGGGGAGACAGGGGGCAGAGATGGGAGAATCACAGGGAGGCTGTCTCAGGAGCCATCGTGGTGAGGAGACACAACAGGGGGAGACCCTGTTTCAAAAGAAATTGGAAGAAAAGAATTCAACTGCAAAAGTCCTCTGACCATCCCATTGAGACATCCATACCCACATGCCTGTGCACACAAAAACTGTACGTACAACTAAAAATGAAGACAGTGGGGCAGGATGGGATAGACAGGTCAGAAACACATGCTGTTCTACAAGAGAATCTAACAACCAGATCTGAATTTGCACCGGGTCCCCTAAGTATACATTATGGCTGCGATTTTGGTGTTTTTGTTTGTTTGTTTGTTTGTTTGTTTTGGGTTTTTTTTTGGTGTGGTACTCCTTACAGTACCACAGTGGAGTATTTCTGGTGATTTAACTCTTGGGACTCTTCCTATATTGGGTTGTCTTGTCTAGCCTATCACAACAGAAGGGCTTTTGCCTTGTCTTATTATGTCTCATTTTGTTCTGTTTGGCTCTGGTCTCCTGGAGGTCTGCTCTTTTCAGAAGACCAAACGGGAGTGGAGTGGGGTTGATCTGGTGGAAAGGAAAGATGGACGATGTCGAGGGGTGGAAGAAGAGAAGGGAGGGAAAACTTGTTGAGATGTATTGCACGAGAGAAGAACCTATTTGCACTAAGTGTGGGAATTTTGGTCAGATAAACACATTTCTTTTGGGGTCTGTGGATGTAGCTCAGTTGGTAGAGTGCTTGCCTACCATGCATGAGGCTCTGAGTCCCATCTTGAACACTGCACACAGGAGTGGAGACACACCTTGTGATCCTAGCTCTTGGGAAGTGGAGGCTGGAGAATTAGGAGTTCAAGATCATCCTCAGCTACAGAGCAAGTTTGAGGTCAGCCTGGGCTATATGAGACTCATCTTTAAAAATGGAAGGAAAATGTCTTTTTATCATTTAATTTAACATTTTAAAAACAATGGGCAGGAATATTCAGTTAATGGATTAATTTAAAAAATACTGATGGAAGAACTCATGGTTACCATGAGGTATAACTCAATGACAGAGCCCTGGTCACACATGCATGTGGCCTTTGGGGCCATCTGAAGTCCTTCAAAAGAAGAACAACATGGTGTGTCTGACTGAAGCAGAGACAGGCACGGCTGCCTTAAATTGATCATTCTGTCAAGCACTTAACAGATTATCTCAAGGACCAGGAGAAATTAGGAAAGGAGGGAGATGGAGGAGGCTGAAAAAAACAGAAATCTCAGGAAAGTCCACTTAGGGAAATGTGTAAGAGGGACAGGAAACACATATGTAAGGCAGCCTGGCCAGTTCTGGCTGTGGACTTTATCCTGAAGCAGAGCAGGGGTTAAGATGAAGAGTGGTTGGCCAGGGAGAGGCACGTGGGTCCAATTTGGAAGTCATAAACCCATTTATCACTGGCACCCTAAAAATTGACAATGTAACTAATGATAATTGATTATTATTTGGCTGTTAATTTTATATTTTATTTTCTAAATATTTATTTTTATTAAAATTTTGCAAACACATAGTGTGTGTTTGTGTGTGTGTGTGTGTGTGTGTGTGTGTGTGTGTGTGTGTGTGTGACAGATTAACCTTAGTTATTCGTTCCTCAGATATCATACACCTTATTTGTAAGACAGGTCAGGTGAGCACCTGTAACTGTTAACACTGTGGGCAATGAAGACAAGAGGATCAATGCAGCTTCATAGCCTTTCAGCCATGCCCAGAACAGTGAGTTCCAGGTTCAGTGGGAGACCCTGCCCCTAGTGAATAAGGTTGATTCTACTAGAAGAGCGATCCCAATTCTGCACTCTGGCCTTCCAAGCACAAAAGGGATATATGTAGATACACACACACACAAACATACCCATACTCTTACACCATATTTACATGCTCCACAAAATACAGATAGAAGGAAGGCAAACAATAGAGTGAACACCAGCAGTGGCCACGTGTTGAGAGATGCTTGGAGGTAAAGGGCCCTTTTGGGGTCTGTTGGTCACCAGCATGACCTTGGGCAAGGGTTGAATTCTGCTGGTGTCTGTGACTCTTTATATATAATGATCACAAGAGTTCCCAGCAGTGGTGGTGGGCGGGGTAATACCCACACAGTGACTAGGCTGGATCTGAGTACACTATGTGTAGAAGCTGAAGTCACAGCTGCCATGGAGGAGGTGAAGCACACAGAAGACCTGATCATGGTGAGAAGGTGAGTTCCAGGCCTATGTGGAAAAGGAGGGAGAATAGGGAATAAAGAAACTGGGGACCGGAGAGATGAGGGATGTGTCTTAGAGACAGGTGAAGTAGGTAGACCCAGAGGAGGAGGGCCATGCTCAGGGACCTGAAGGCCCCTTCTGTGAAAGGCACGAGATGTGGTGTAAACATGGAACCAACAGAGACCCTAACACAGCACCAGTGAAGACTATTCCATCCTGGAGAGGCCAAACACACATGGATTCCTGGCAACAAGGGCAGGGGTGAGCACGGCAGTAGTGCATTTTGGAGAAAGAAGCAGGACACTGGGCCATCTCGGAAGAGCTGAGGCCTGGAAGTAGCAAGGGATCTGAGGGCATAGTGAAAGCTCAGAGAGAGCAGATAAGGCTTGTGGATGGTTGTGGGTAAGAGGAAAGAGGAAGTTGGCAGACTTCTGGGGAGGGGACAGAGCACATGAGAGGAATCTGTGGGAAGGATTAGACACATAAGGTCACTAATACATTTACCGTACATGGAAGCCAGGGTCACCAAACATTGACCTGGGATGTGCTCACCTTGTGGGATGGTGAGGTGGGTCCCATCGAATTTCTGAAAACCCATGTTTTTTCATATTCTGAGAAACTCAGTAGAAGGACCCTGTCTGATTCTTCTCCTTCAAGTCCAGGATTCTGAGAACTCCGGATCTGAGGCTGTGTCCAGTTCAGAACAAACTGGTCCTTAAAATGTGCCTGTGAAACTGAAGGAAGAGTTGAGGCTAAGTCCCTGAGGAAGTCCTTTTATGTCCAGAGAATCCTCATCTGTGGATCCAGTGCCGACTTCCAGGGGAAGGGGATTTTGATTGAGCCACCCTGGATGTCAGATAGATGGTGCTTGTTGGTCAAACCCATATGGTCTTTCTCTGTTGGATCCTGCTGAATCCCTGAGATGATGAGGAGAATCTGAAGCCACTTCAGAGGATGGGATGGACAACACAGAGCTTCATGAACCATCATCCATAGGCAGGTGTGGGACACAGTGGAGGACTTCCCCCTTTGTCACACTGTCCCATATGGGACAGGACAGATGAGGAGAGGTTGGGCTGGGCAAACTCTGAGGATGAATTTTCTCTTGGGGAACAGAGGACAGGCTAGCTTCTAGTGTAGTTCCCTCTCCACATGCCAGCTGACTCTTCCCATTCCCCACTCACCCCTCTAGTGGTTAAGTCCCCAGTAGTGAGGATCCTACCCCTCACCCGCTTGCAGGCATGCTGCTGGCAGCAGTCGAAGCAGGACCCAAGCCATGTCCAGATTCCCTCCAGAAAGTGAGACCAGCAGAGCCATCAGGCAGGAGAGGAGGCCCTGTGGAAGGACCCTGGGGTGCTCAGGAGTCAGGAGAGAATTGGGGTAATGTAAGCCACATTTTCTGGCCTACTCATGCTGAGGGCTGAGTGGGGGCAGGACCTACACATCTCCACTTCCTTGTTGCCAGCAACTTTCTTTATCACTCAGGCTTCTTCTCTCCCATGCTGCAGAAGATCCACCCCTGTGGTCACTGAGAAGATGACTGTGCCCTTGAGCCCAGCCCCAATTTTGACTGGAAGATACAGCCTTGACTTCTGCTTGCTGGGGTCTCCACTCTTCCACCTTGACTACCTGTCTTATTCAGTCTTTCCCAATTTTTTATGCAGTCTGTAATCACTGTTTCCTCATCTCCATAATTTCCTCCACTCCTACCCTCCCCTCAGCCTGTTTATCACCACGTCTCTCCTCCTGCTGGTTGCCTGTGTCTTTCTCTTTAATAATCTTAGGTTAAGAAGTGGTCAGTTTCTGCTCACTTCAGACACAATGAAAAGGAGGTGCTGAGGAAACACATTCGGTCCCCAGTTCTAGTATTATGGCCCCACCTTCATCTGCCTTTTGCTCTCTTGTTGCCCTTCAGGGACTCTTCACAGTGCCCCCAGTGGACACTTTATCCCTGACTGGTTGCTGCTGCTAAGTCTGTAACTTCCCTGGGTTTCCTGGTTGATTGTCTCCCTCATCACGACAGTGACTTCTTAGCTACTCCAGTTTCAGAAGGAACCTTTCTGCCTCCCACCAACCTTAACACACATTCAGAAGAGGAAACAAGGATCAGAGATGCCCTGGCACACGTCACGTGGCTGGCACATGGCAGGTAACTCCACTTCAGTAACATCAAGTTTTTGTATGCCTCCACTCCACACTGACTCCTGGCTCCCTTCTTTGTGCATCCTCTGAACTCTCCTCAAAGGCCACGAATCTGCTGCCGGCCCCCCAAGAGGCTGTTCCCACAAAACACTTGAGTGATTTCTTCTAGCTGTGGCTGTTTTAGAACCTTCTTGGGATGAAGAGGGCAAAGAAGGCTCAGAACAGCAATGTGTCACTCATGACATATTGCCTTGGACATCTCTGAGAGTGGTCACAGCTGGTCCATGATTAGAGTAGATTCATGAGAGATGGGGCAGTGGCTGTGGTGGCCAAAGGGCTGGTTCTGTAGGAGGGCCATCCCTACTCTTTTCCATGACAAGGTGCCATCAGTTCCCTGAAAGGCAGGAAGATGTGATTGTACCAGAGGAAGTGGCATCATTCTCTCTGAGTGACAAGGGCAGAAGTGACTTCCCATTCCCTTAGACTTCCTGGCATTGATTGTCTTCTCCATGCTTCTCTGTAAGTGGCTATGCAGACTACCCTCTGTCATATCTGCTTTCTCTACCTTCTCACAATTTCCATGGTCCTCATATCCCATTACCTGAGCTCTCATGGTCATGGACCTCATTCTCATGGCCTCACTGCCAGCCA